>NC_133340.1:39478192-39783192 GCF_030506205.2 Paramisgurnus dabryanus
TCTTTGCATTAAAAATGACATAATTAAATAAATGCCACTTAATGAGAGTTGACATAAACATACATAAAATCTCCTTCATGTTCATAGCACGTGTTGTGTCATGTCATGATTATGAAGGTGTCATGTCAGTCTTATAAACACCCCTTCAAGTAAAGTGTTACTGTTTCTTTAGTGACCCAATGAACTTGTTCTCAAGTTAATATTATACTTGAAACGAGAGGGGGAAATAATCAGACAATAATGAAAAAGGGTTTAGTTTTTTTTTTAAGCCAAATTCAAGTTCACAGTTTATTGGATCTCTGTGCATGCACCCCTCTAAGTAATGTCTTGCTGATAAAACACTCATTATTTATTTACTAAAAGCATTTTCCCAGGTCTGACATACACATTACAGATTGTTAATGCATAAATAGGCATATTACAAAGCATGCTATTCACAAGACATGGATTTTATTATGCTCTTGCAAAGTTTATGGGCTTTAGATGTTTGTGATAGTGTTTACTTGATTATAATAGAAATCTCTGTATAAATGATGTTCACTACTGTTGATCTGAGGCACATATTCATCTCTTATGCAAAATAAAGGGTTCATTGAGTACAGCAGGAAAAGATAAAACATTGATTGTACAGAGACAAAACACCCAAGCTTCATTATGCTGGAATATAAATAATTATAGCGAGAAATATTGGGTGTCTAGGGATAGTTACATTTAATATTTAAAATCACAAACGTTTAAAAAAATGTTCTATGTATTAGTTTTCCTGTATCTTAGTTGTGAGTGTGTGGGTACACAAAAATATATACCTTGAATGCACAACAAGGCTGTTTAAGTCAATCGGATCACATGTGGATGACGCTAAATACACACTGTAAAAATATGAATCATTTTGGTCAAATCAATATTTTACATTTTTATGTTACTTTAACTTAACAAATTAAGTTAAACAATTTCAATTTAAAATAGTAAGTTGAATTGACTTGCAAAACCAAATTGTTTAAACTTCATGGTGCATTTTTGTACGGTGCAGTTTGTAAAGTAGGTGTAAAATGTTTTGAGCTCGTCCACTTCAGACCACATTCAGAGGTAGTCGAAAACGCATTCGACAGGATTGCTTTGGTGGTGTAGACGCTCATGTGGTCGAATGTGTTGGAACAGCCACAAAAGACCGCCTACTCTCCGCCTATTTATCTAATGTTTGATGTACCAAGCACAATGTTTTCCCATTGGTCCTGACTTCTAACACGAACCCACATTGTTTAGCGCTGTCTTTAGGCTATCAGTTGATAAAACTGAAGCGGCTGCTCTCCGCCTCTTTCATTATTGTTTTATTTTGTGTGGGTGTAAAAGTTGCATGAGCTTATTCAGATATGTTTTATATACTGTGAATGAAAATTTCCCATTCGAACATAAGGCGCAAGCTGAACTTGTCTAAGAACAAAAATGCACATTAAAATAAGACATGCTTAACATGCCAGAGTTTTGTAAGGTGTAAGCTTCCCTAAGGTTTACTCAGGCACTGTTACAGGTACTGAAAATAGCCGTTTTTAATTTTCTACTGCAGATCCAGTCGTGCATGTAAAATGTAAAGGTCAACACCCTGAGAAAAGCTTTGCAACTCCAGTCAGTCGGCTGTAATCTGGTGCTTTAAATTATTCATTGAGACCAATCAGAATGGTAGTAAAAGAAACTGGTAGAAACTGGTAGTTCAAAGCAATCTATAAAGCAGCAGTATACAATCCAGCAAGCCAGAGGTCTAATCAAGATATACAGCTATGGTTTTTCTAAATCAAGAACCATTAATATACTCTAGACTTGGTTTTAAATATAATACAGAAATTGGTTTAAATTTGAGTAAATGGATATTAAAGGAAAACACCACAGTTTTTAATATGTTAAAATTGTTTTACCTTAACTTAGATTAAATAATACATACCTTTTTTTTTTCAATGCGTGCACTTAATCTTTGTACAGCGCGTCGTGAATGTGTTAGCATTTAGCCTAGCCCCATTCATTCCTTAGGATCCAAACAGGGATGAATTTAGAAGCCACCAAACACTTCCATGTTTTCCCTATTTAAAGACTGTTACATGAGCAGTTACAAGAGCAAGTATGATGGCACAGAATAAAACATGGCAATTTTTTTAAGCGGATAAAAATGACAACTATATAGTATGATGGAAGAGCACTTTTTTGCAGGACTTAGAACTTGGGGGCAGTAATATTGATGGAAGTTTGAGCAAGAGGGGGAGTAGTCAGGAGTGATGATGTTACTCTGCGCCACGGTCGAAGTGCTGCAAACTAATTGCTCGATCGCCACATTTTCACCAAGTTTTATTTTGTGCCACCTACTTACTCGTGTAACTACTCATGTAAGGTCTTTAAATAAGAAAAACGTGGAAGTGTTTGGTGGCTTCTAAATTCATCCCTGTTTGGATCCTAAGGAATGAATGGGGCTAGGTTAAATGCTAACACATTCATGGCACGCTGTACAAAGATTAAGTGCACACATTGGAAAAAAGATAGGTATGTATTAATTCATCTAAATTAAGTAAAACATAGTAAAATATTAAAAACTTGGTGTTTTCCTTTAATTCATACAAGATTTTGTAAAGTTGCATCACATTCCGCAAGTGAATGAATGTAATTATACCTTTCACATGCTTTTATAATGAGGTGTTTGTAGACCTTAAAAATAATAAAACTACGGTTTAAAAGGATTTTTTTAGTTAAAAACTTTATTTGGGTATAACCTTGACCCTAACCTAGCCCAAACAAAACACAATGTTGTTACAAACCTGTATAAATTTCTTTGTTTTAATGAACACAAATGACTATATTTAGAGAAAAGGTTTGACGACCATTGACATCCATAGTAGAAACATGAATACTCAGAATAATGTTTGGTTTCATCTTGCGATTAATGACAATCTTTAACATTTCATTGAAAATGTTTGTATTTTGTTCTGAAATCAAAGACACGAATGAGCCTTATAGAAACTTCATCATCAAATAAAATCCTTATTTCTATATTGCCATTAAGAATAATCCAGCAGGCTATTTGTAATTTGTAACATTATAATAGACGTAGAACACATCTTAAAGCTCACGTAACACACGCTGTTTCTGCATTTCTGATATTAATCTGGAGTACCTATGGAGTAGTATGACATCCTTTATATCTCTGAAGAGTCTTTAGTTTAATCAGATTTATAAAAGAAAGATTAGCTTTACCGAATCTTTCCGATAACGTACGAAAAAATGAAGAAGGAGGAGTTATAACACGGGAGGAGCGAGTACGAGTCATGCAACACTATACAACACTGTTTTAACTTATGATTCACTACATGTTCGTGTCATTTATATAATATACACGCGCTTATTTCCAACATAAGACAGAAGTCTTACTTACCACGTGTAACTCGTCATGAAAATCCACCGCATAAAACACACACGCAAAACTCCGCTGCTAATCCGGATAATAAACTATATCCATTGTTTCCATAAGGCTGGATGTCTTCTCCTTACATCCAAAAACACACTTCTTGTTGTGCCATTGTTGACTTTTGAAATTAAACAAAGCTGAGTGGCGTGATAAGCTGTTAGCAAGCTCTAGCGTCTCCCGCTGACTGACGGCTGGGCGGGGTTTTCCGGGGGAAGTTTTCCGGCGGAAGCCCATATAAAGAAGTGATACGTATCGAAAACCCCTGAAACGTCAGTTAGAACCGTAATCGAAAAAAATTAGCCGAAACTTGTACGAACCCTGGCGAAGTGCATTCGGCACAGAAATACTCTGAAACACGCCCAACTGCATTTTTGACACTTTGCCTACGTTTAGCATGAGGAAACAACTCTATAACTGTGTTAATAAGTCAGAATGCTTGAAATACCATTAAACCCCCCCTTTAAAATAGTTTATCAGCTGTCTCCATCATTATTGCATCTGAAACATTACCCAAAACTACTTAGACATGTCAGTTAACTGAAGACGGCTTATGTTACAGCAAAATTTTCATCAACCTTTATAGCTGCAGTCAATTAGGAAATGTTAATGGAAAAGGTCCACATCTATGCAAAAAATTACTATGTTGGCACATACTACGGTGTTCACTGCAGCCTTATGTAAATATTGAGCCTTATTTTCCAATCTAATATTCATCTCATAGGCTTTAATGTTTGCGCCAATGTAAGAAGTGTTCATTTTTCAGTTTTAGTTGACTCCTCTTGTTGCTGATTGAAACGAAGTACAACAATCACTTTATAATAAATGGCTCCCACAAAACAAATGTCACAAGTGGCTGAGGTTATAAGGCCTAGAATTAGAAAAATAGTAATAGTAATACTTTTTACTTTTAAAAGTTTGTTTTTACTTTTTGTGACAAATGTTATTAATGTGCTATTTCATAAGTGGGATATCCCTGGTATTCACACATTTATTTCTCCGTGGAGTCTGACCTAAATTTAATTTCACAGGCAAATGCTAAATTAATGCAAGTGCTATTTGAGAGTGAATATAATTGAGTCTGATACTGTGTGTGTCTTCAAATGCAGTGGAGCAGGACGCCTGGAACAATAGATGGACTAGGCCTTAAAAAAGATGTAGCACGAGCTGTTATCTTGGGCTAATAGGGTTGTTTCATCACTGTCAGTAAATGTAATTAGTGATAGGTGAGTTAGTATTGGCATGAGTGCCTTTTTGAGGTTATAATTATATGTTAAAGATCCCTTTCAAAGTGTGAATGCCAAGTAAAACTGCCTTTACAACAGATGAAGATCCTGGGGGCAGATTCAAGCCATTAATATTCCTGTCCAGAGCAAACTTTCCACTGAAAGATAAGTCACAGTCTTAGCATTCGCACCTGATAATCTTAATGACAACATTATGTTTTGCACATTTGAATTTATACATTTTACATAGATTTTATCCAAAGGGACTTGCAGTGCATATAAGGTACATTTTATCAATATGTGTGTTCCCTGGGGATTAACCCATGACCTTTGCGTTGCTAACACAATGCTTTACCAACTGAAGTACAGGAACACTTTTGACATTATTGCCGTTATCATTGCATTGTCTTAATCACATTATGAAAGCATGTCACAAAATTTAGCATCAGTCATGCATTTTTGTGTTATGTTATGTGCATGTGTACAGAAAAAGACTCACTTCAAAATGCGATGTTTGAAAGAGAGGTATCCATAGAAACATTATGCCATCTCAGGTAGTTACCATTCACTGCTTTTACCAAAATAATATTGCAGCGTTATATTTTGCAATTTTAATAAACCTCTGTCTTGGCTTTTCGAGTTATAAGGCTGCTTCACAGACCACTGTCTTGCAGTGTTGCCAGGTCCACTTCCTTTTTTGGGAATACCATTGTGCCGCCCTAAAGGATTAGTCCATTTTCTAAAAAAAACCCAGATTTACTCACCACCATGTCATCCAAAATTTTGATGTCTTTCTTTGTTGAGTTGAGAAGAAATTATGTTTTTTGAGGAAAACATTCCATGATTTTTCTCATTTTAATGGACTTTAATGGACCCCAACACTTAACAATTTTAATGCAGTTTAAAATTGCAGTTTCAAAGGATCCCAAATGAGGCATAAGGCTCTTATCTAGAGAAACAATTGTCATTTTTGGCAATAAAAAGAAAAAATATGCACTTTTAAACCACAACTTCTCGTCTTCCTCCGGCTGTGAGACGCGCCAGCAAGACCTTGCGTAATACATCTTCACGTCAAGAGGTCACGGATGACATATGTGAAACTACGCCCCAGTGTAGAGAAAGAGGACCGTTCTGACATTGTTGTATGTGGAATGATACTAATTAATGTCTTTGTGTCAGTTCATTGTTTAAAATTGTTCACAAATGTGCGTTTCATATATGTAACACCTGACCTTTCTACGTCATTACACAATTACGTGAGTTCGCGCTGGCTCGTCACAGGACGGGAGGAAGACAAGAAGTTGTGGTTTAAAAGTGTTGTGGGAAAGTTTTTTTTTTTTTGCCAAAAATGCCAATCGTTTCGCTAGATAAGACCCTTATGACTCGTTTGGGATCGTTTAGAGTCCTTTAAAACTGCATTAAAACGTTAAAGTTTTGGGGTCCATTGAAGTCCATTAAAATGAGAAAAATCCTGGAATGTTTTCCTTAAAAAAAAACATAATTTCTTCTCGACTGAATAAAGAAAGACATCAACATTTTTTATGACATGGTGGTGAGTACATTATCTGGATTTTTTTAAGGACTAAATTGACTAATCCTTTAAATGTTTATGGCTTAACTCATAAAGCCAACAGGTTTTTGGTGTTATTAAAGTGGGAAGGTGCGAGTCTCGATATTTGGTCTTTGATGTAAAGCATTTGGATTTACTTCAGTTTGTCATGAGATTTTTCTTGTTCGCTTTTTTGTTCGTACAAGATCTGGCAACATTTGTTAGCAAACGCTTGTGTCTCTGTCATTTTCTGCACCGTGCTTACAAAAGCAATTCTTCAAGGATTTTTCCCCTTCCAGGCACTTTTTTTTTCAGAAGAGACACCTGTCATGCATGTTTAAATTATTCATCATCAACTACTGTAGTTGTCCAGTTATGTACACACTATGTAGAGTTTTTGTAAATGCAGTTGTTAGTGCCTGCATTTTGCGGGAGTTAATCCGGTAACAGAGTGCTGTTGTCAGTCCTTTAAATGAATGAAGTGTGTTTGTACAGAATTAAACACCAAAAGGTGAAGTGACAACCGAATTTATATGCATTGTGTACGAGGCCTATAAGATTTTGTAGAGTTGGACTCTTATTATTTCAGTTGAAGAGGCCAAGACCTACAGCCAAAAACAGATTTTCTCAGTCCCATAAATACAATTTCTATTTTATTAGCATTCTGTCTGAGAAAGTTAGAGCTCATCCAATGTCTGATGTCCCAGAGATATGCAGTAAGTAAAGTGGGTGAAAGTGATATTTCAGAGCTGCTGGTGAGATGGATCTGAACGCCACCAGCATAGCAGTGAAAGCTTAGACCATGTTGACGGATTACACCACAGGAGAAGCGTATAAGTAATGAAACGTAGCGGGCCGTGATGTGAACCCTTGAGAATGCACCGTGTGAGCGGAACAGTGGTAGATTTGTCCTTCTCAAATGAAATGAAAAATGTTTCGTTCATCACATGAAGCAAACCATGAGAGAGCTGAACCGGCAACATCGACGGCAGTAAGACGAGAGATGAGTATGTACTGCAATGACAAGCAGCAATGGTGTACGCTTATTTTAACCCTAATCTTTCTGTTTCAACAGACAGATTGATTTTAAACCAGCAAGTCTCAGGCTATGCATATATTGCAAGTCGTCAAATAGCTTTATATGAAAAACAGTGGGATATTTGAGTCATTGTTTGCAGAAAAGTTTACCCTAAATCTATTTTTTAAAAAGCGCATTCAGATTAGGTGCAGTGCAGTCGGCTCATTCGAATCAATACCAGTCACTGATGTTAAACTGATGTGACACTTTTTGAATGTTTGAGTGAGCATGAATGGGATTTGTATGATGCAGTATGACTTTATAAGAATAGGGAAATATTGCTCACAAAGCTGTCGTATGGAATACACACGTCTCGTTTGGACAGCTTTCAAGATACTTAGATTTTTGTTCTATATAGCACCTCTGTATAACAGTACAGTAAGTGGTGCTAAAGCATAAACATAGCGCCACTTATGGTTCAACATAACACTACAGTACACAGGTAGTGTTCCACACAGGTGCTCCACACAGGATTAGCAGTAAAAATGGTTTGCCTATGACTACAAGCCAGTGAACTACTTTTAGTGCTATTTAGGACCATTTAGAATGCAGTCATAAGTCGCAATGGTATTTGTACACTGTAAAAAATGCAGCATAAAGTTAAAACAACTTTAAAAAAACTACTTTTTGACCTGTGAATAGTTGACATTACTTTGACCTGTGAATAGCAGACATAACTTATAAAAACTAGTTGAAGTTGTTTAACTTATTTTTTTGGGCCCTATTTTAACGGTCTATGAGCATGGTCTTAAGTGCATGGCGTAAGTGCACTCCTAATCCACTTTTGCTAGTTTAATGATGGCAAAAATGGTCTTTGCGCCTGGCGCACAGTCTTAAAGGGTTGTTCCTATTCTCATAATGAGTAATGGTGGTTTTGGGCATAACGTGCAATAAACCCTCATCAAAGAGAGTCTCATCTCCCATCCCATTTAAAAGCCAGTTGCGCTCATGCCAATGCAGATTACCTATTTACATGACCGAGGTTGTAAGCAGAAAAAATGTAAGCAGAGGAAGAAGACCATCAGTTTAAGATTGATGTTAAAAATTGTGTTGTGTTTTATTTTTTGAAATGGTTATTTGTGTGATTAAAGCTTTGGTTTTCTTTAAAAATTACAGTCATGAAGTATTAAAGATACAATTTGCAGAATCCACCGCTAGAGGGCGCACGATCAAAACAATAACAATGACGTAGATTAATGACGCTCTGAAGCAGCATGGAATGATGGGATTTGTTGTCTTTAACTCAACTGCTGATAGCCATCAATCGGACGGGAACAAGAAATCATGTTAGCGTATGAGGTTAAGTAATCAAATTTTATAAATGTTACATTTGATGAAATTGTTTATTTCATTATGTAAGGTTTCATGTAATGTTCAAAACAAAATTGTTATACACAGATGTTTCAGTATAAGTCTAATTCAAATGTTGTGTTAATGCTACGTACACACCAAATGCGGGGCATTGCGTTACTCAATCTAGATTACTCGCAGGATTTAACTTCGTGTCATGCAAATTTTTCGCTTGAGTTGAATATTTTCAACTTGGGCGATGGCGCATTTGAGGCGAATAGCGTCTGTTTTCGCAGCAAACGCGCCGCCAATATCACGTCAATTGGAATTCGCCCCCATGCGATGAGGCGTCTGATAGCGTATTTGCATTAACTTTGTATGTAATCTACTCGCGCAAATCGTTGAACTTGTGTCTGGTGTGAACCCACAGTAACACAGCATAGAATGAAGTGTTCAAATTAAGCTGACCATAAACAAGAGACACGACACTGTTGTCATGTGGTTTCTAGTCAGTAAAGGCGGCAACAAAGGGTCACGTGGATATTAACGTCATTGACAGGCGACTGCACTGCCTGTGTCACTGTTTAGAATGGCAATTTTCTCATCATTTACAAGTAGTTGAAAACATTAGAGATATTGTTAGTAATCAGCTAGACAAAATATATAACACTGGCCTAGTGTTTTTTTTACAGCAAATATCTTACAAATTGTACCTTTAATAAAAATAAACTGACAAAGTATTATGCATGATCACTGTAATTTCAAAAAGGTTTTAATAAGAATAATTTACAAATATGCAAATAAAGGTTTGCGTAAGTAAAAATACTTTATATTTGTAACAAACAGGAGATAAAGAATTTACAAATGTGTGGAAACAAACGTTTTAGCAATGGGACAATGCCATGAGTGTTTGTGCCCATGGGCACCCAAATGGAAGCAAATGTATTTTTTTATTTAAATAACGTGGCGCTGGACGTGAAAATGATAACTAGCAAAAAACAGAACCCAGTCTCATGTAGATGCGTGTAAATAGCACGAAGTGTGAAAATCATGCAATACATAAGCCAAATTCCGTGCAAATGATCCGCCAGTCCTTCCCAATTACCTAAACGGCGCATTTTTTGTTGTTGTTGTTTTATTTATTTATTTTTTTGCTATTTTTCAACCATTTTTGCTTGGGTTTAGGGTTAGAACAACTTTTTGTTATATTAAAATGACATCCTTAACCAAAACCCAATTCTAACCTCAACTCCAAGCCACCATGGCTTAAATGTAGACAAAAACATAAAGAAACCTGTATATTAAATAACGTCCTTAAGCAAATCTCAAATCTTACCCTTAACCCAAGGGAAAATGGTTTAAAAAACAGAAAAAATTTGAGAAAACAGTAAATAAAACGACAGTGAATGGGAAGAACTGGCATAACATATGCACGCCAAATCGGAATTTGGCATATGTATTGCACGATTTTCACACTTTGTGCTATTTATACACATCTACATGAGACAGGGTAGGAAAAACACTTGGATCACACCTTGTGCCGCATGGTGCCAGGTGTATGATAGGGCCCGTAAGTTAATGTAGCATATTAATATATGTTAATTTGACAAAAATGCAGCATTTTTTCCAATGTAGTAAAAGCCAACAATACATTGTATGGGTCAAAATTGACGATTTTTTATGCCCAAAATAATCAGGATATCAAGTAAAGATCATGTTCCATGAAAATATTTGTACATTTCCTACCATAAACAAATATCCTACCAAAATTCATTTAAGGACTTCATTTGGACAACCTTATTGATTTTTAGTACCCTCAGATATCAGATTGTCAAATAGTTGTATCTCGGTCAAATATTGTCCTACAAACAAACCAAACATCAAATAAGCTTATTTATTCAGCTTTCACATCTGGTTTTGTGGTCCAGGGTCACAAATAAAAACATTTTGGGGTTAAAGCACCATTTAAAAGAATCCTACAAAACAAAACAGTTGCACGGTGACATTATTCAGAGCGTAGATAAAAGTGACAAGTGTTTTGTTCTGGATGTCTGAAGATCCTGAGGGTCACTGGTTGATATGGAGGATGTTAAGTGGGCTCTTAAGCTGATGGGCAGCTCATTTTTGATCCAACTGCTCTTGCTCTGATTGGATAGCAGATGGCAGAAGAAAAAACTCCACTTCCCCACCACATGGGCTCAAGAGTGGCCTTGGAGAAACAAACGGCATAATCTTGTTATATAGATGCATGGGCTAGTGCAGGGTCACAGATTGTGAATTGTTCATTTAGATGATGACATTTAGGCTACCAGAAAGAAAGCTGCTCAAATGCATGCTAATTCCTTTAGCTCTGTTAAGTCTATATTCAGATTATCTACTATGCTGCGTGCACACAAAGGCAGAAAATACACATTTATATTTATAAATCTGACAGACACATTGCTGTGCATGATTTTTATCAGTATCTGTGTTTCCTAGAATTAAAACTCCTGACCTTTGCATCGCTGAAGCAATGCTGTAAAAAATGAGATACAGGAACACAGTTATATTTTCCTTTCTTCATTACAGCATATCGTGTATAGTCTGAAAAATGCACCAAAAGATTTTGGATAAATTGAAAAAAGAGCATCTAAACCTTTGAAGATCAAAAAGAATTTTGACTTTCAGTAAATGGTAAAAGAACCAAGACATTACAGTGACTGTACCGGGTTAAAACAACCCCCACACTTCATTTTAATGATCTTCCTCTGAAGTAGCTCTGAATAGGTGTCATTTTTGTGATCCCACCACTTGAAACAAGCACAAACCGTTACTGTGAGTCACGCATGAATGCATTAAAACGCGCGCACACCGAAAACCCCTCGGCCGTGACGCTCCATCAGAATCTAAAAGCGAGGTCCTCCTTTCCAGATGTGTGGGCTTCAGTGGCGTCTCTGTTCTTTTAAAGTTCTACACAGATCGATGGAAAGTTCAAAACGCTTTTTCTCCCTTTCTTTCTCCTGTCATCCTCCACAGTGCCGAGAGCTTTTCACAAAGTCAGCAAAATGGAACCGTCTGAGATTGATGTTGCATCAGCTTGTTGGAGTCAATAAGGAGGAAAAACCGACTCGTGATGCAAGAACAGGCAGACGCGGAGAAACAAATCTACAAGCATGCATGCATTTACTATGCTGACCGGTGAGGTTTAAAGAATGATTGATGTACAAAGACCTCTCCGATCGCTATTAACCATCTTTTTTGGATTGATTAAATGTGTGCAACACCTGGACTGAGGAGAAAAACTGTTTATTTATCATTCACCCGGTGGGATGGTAGTGAAACATTTGTTTTTAAATGATGTCCTACTGTGTCCAGCTAAAGCACAGGGGACAGGATTTGATGATGTGTCAATCTGTACTGTACATTTCTTAAAGGGGCAGGCACACTCTTGCGTAAACAATATATCCTCCAACCCATACGATTGCTTTGGTCGTTTGTCCATTTCACCAAATACGACCAATTAGATGCATTTAGTAAATTAGTGCCTCTACCGGCAGCAGGTGAAACTTAATATATTAGGGTATAAAATGGGGTATCATTTTGTTGTGATGACATGTATAAGTTTTTCAATTTAAACCGCCAGGATTAATTGTATTTTATTACATATTACACTATTCAGGCATTTAGAGCAAATAACCTACCCATTTATTTATTATATGATATAAACATAGCATACAAAAACAGTCACAACTTTTTAAAAATATAATTAAAATATTCCAAGTGTACCGAGGTCAAACGATCGATTTATTTGAAGAAAAGTTGCAAAAGTGAAGACAATCCACTTTAAATATCAGATTCGGACGTACACTGATTCAAAAACTGCCGCCAGAAGAATCGCTGACACTTCATTTGTGATTGTGAAAAGGCATTGGCTCTCGTGTGTCTCGTGACCGATTGCATCATTATGTTAGCTAAGAATGTGAAGCGCTATTGGCTCTTGTGACTGACTACGTCATGCAGGTTTATGTTTGAATGAGATCTGACTGTGCATTCTTCATATAAAGTAATCGTATGGCTTCAGTTCGCAAGGTTTTCAACGCAAATGGTTTGTAATACTTTTATACTGTTTTATGCAATAAATACCTGACTATACTTTTACTTGCGTGTTGTGTTTTATATGATTGAGAAGTGGTCGGGTTTAGGGGAAGGTTGAGGGTGGGGTTAGATGCTCAAAAATATCTTTAAAACCATAAATGTTTATGAAACCGTTTCTACATTAACAAATTTATAAAATTAAATGTGTCTAATCTGATGTTTAAGGTAAAAACCTTAAAATGTAACAACAGGTTGTAAAAGCTACTGCCGCTAGAGGACACTAATCCCTTAATACATCACTTTACGTCATAATAAGGTGCTTGCACAAACGACCTATGAGGTCGTTATATTTTGGAGGACAGTCTCTGCGTACACCTTCAGAACAATTAAATGATCAATAAAAGCTGTCACTGTGGCTGTACCCTTTAAAAAAGTACACCTTTGCACCTAAAGACTTCATATTAGTACCTCAGAGATACATATTGGTACGAAAGAGTGCATGTTAACTTAAACGACAACTCTAAGCCTAATCCGCACCGCATCTGTGCCTACGTCAGCAGCTCCGGCACGAATTCGGCTGTCTGTAGTCGTCTGCTGTCTGGAAAGGTACATATTAGTAAATGTATACATAGTTGTACCTAAATTGTACATATTTGGACCTTTTTAAAGGGTACTACCCCAGTAACGACTTGGGATAATTTTTTTGATTGTAACTAGACCTTTAGATTGACGACAGAAGGTTTGGACTCCAGAGCAGCTTTTGTTGGCCGAGAAACGATCAAGAGGGATTTAAATCACAGTTCATTCTGTTCAGTGTCACATTTAGGGGCATAAATATATAAAGTCGATATCTTGTGCTCCCAGAAATCCTGTGGACTTCAACCAATCAGATAATGACTTTGGAACTCCTGAAGTGTTTCCTTTTGTGTGTGCCTTATGCAGTAGATTTCGGTCAACAAACTTGCTCTAACACTTGCTCCACAGACTTTCACAAAATTAGTTTAGTGGTTGACGCATGTTTTTCATTTATGCATTTGGCAGATGATTTTATCCATAATTCATTCAAGCTATACATTTTTTATTATGTTGTATATGTGTTTCATGTTGTTTATTCACTGTATTAATCATTTTCATGCATTTTCTGAAAATAGAGCCAAACAAGTACAAAGAATATTGCTGGAAGTTTCTAGAATGCATCACTTTTTCTTGCCCTTTAATTAAAATCAACAGATCAACAAATGAATGCCTGCAGGTGGATGTTTACAGAAAACATTTAGCACACTAATGCGCTTTGTTTCATACAGTACATAATTCAGTAATGCGTTTTCGTTTATTGGATTTAAAAACAGTTCAGTGCACTAATGCTTGCTCGGGCTACTTAACTAAAATAATGATGCATATTTCTCATTAAGAAATTACATCAGGATTTTGAGCTCTTTAACTTCACATGCTTCTGAAATCTATAAATTTGACTGATAAGATCTTTCATTCAACAGAAGATGGATATTTGGCAAAATCTTGTGTAATACTTACAAATACAAATGCTGCCCTTTTCACTCAGACAAACTGTCACACTCTCTTCTTCATCCAAAAACACATTCATATAAAGGACAGACACACATTCCCCAGGACTGAAGTTAGCAGTTCACATAGGTCAGTCAGGGCTTAATTGCAGGAGTAAAAGACATAACCACTCATGTGATCATATTTGCTAACCAAGGATAAAACATTGGACTATGTGAGCCTTGTCAATAGTCGAGAACTATTTAGTGAAATCTCATTAAAGCCAACTTGTCACTCTCTGATCTGATTATGGATAATCTGAAGCATAGGATTAGCTCTTTACGACAGGGATTAACTCTTGGTTTTAAGAGCTTTTAGAAAGGTTTTTTAAAGAAATATATTGTAACACTTATGTGTCAATACATATTACTTTACAATATTTCTATACTGATAATTATAATTTAGGTTCATAACTAAGGTTTATGAGCAGCATACTGCGCTGATCTCAGTAACATAAGATGTGTTTAAGTAGTGGCTTTCCCTGACACACAAATACATGCACAGACTTACAATTATAGTAAGGATGAGACACATGCAATGCTAATCCCACAAAGATAAGATTACTACTGTAGTAAGTTACAATTTCTTTATTGGAAAACAATAACTGTTTACAAATTGCTTCCTCGCAGTATTTTAAGACTTCATCCTTTTTAATTTTAAAGAGATAAGACAGAAAATGGGAATTGTGCATCTCCTAAACTTCCATGGAGAGCATACATTTTACATTTATTCATTTGACAGATGTTTTTATCCAAAGAGACTTAAAGCGATACTCCAGCCAAATATAAAAATTACACCATGATTTATTCACCCTCAAGCAATCCAATATATACATTTCCATCATCTTTTAGTTAAACACATTTGGTGTAAATGTCCTTGCTTTTTCAAGCTTATTACAGGGATCAGGGAACACTTTGAAGCCTAAAAAGTGCATCCATCCTTCACAGAAGAAATCCACATCTTCAATATGTTAATGAAGGTATTTTGTGGGTAATCGATGTAATATTGTAAGAAATATGTAATATTTTAAACTTTATAAACTGTAACAACTTGCTTTCGGTAAATGATGCCATCTTGGACTCATCATTCACGAGAGTCACGCGCAATGTACCTATGGCAACCAATGCTCACCACGCTAAAACTCTCTCATATGAATTGCATGAGTCCAGGCGTTGTTACCGGAAGCTAGTTATCACAGTTTATAAGTTTAAAATATGGATATTTTTCTTACAAATTTGCATTGATTACCAGCAAAAGACCTTTACTAACCTCTTGGAGCCGTGTGGATTACCTCTGTGAAGGATGGATGCACTTTTTTGGGGGTTAAAGTCAAAAGTTCCCTGGTAAATTCCCTGTCCCATGTTAATCCCTGTTTGCCACTATTATAAAGCTTGGAAGAGCAAAGATTATCCTCAATGAAAGAGCAAAGATTATCCTCAATGAAAGTAAATTTATTTCAGAAGACATGATTCCCTTTATATCCCATAGCAAAAAAAACCATCTTTTACGAACTCTACATTTCTTCTAGATGTCCTTTTGACTCCCTCAGGGACCCTTAAGGGACCAACCATCTTACTTCCCAATATTCCAGTCCAAATCATTACTCTGCCACTTCTCCCTAATGTTACATTCTTGTTTGAACATAGTGGTTATACACCAACATCCAGAATGACATTCATCTCTACTATTCAGTGTATTATGGCATGTCAATGAATAAAACTTTGTGAAAATAGCCTTCTAGTATTCTGAGCTCGCAGCAAATGTTTCATTTTTGCAAGTTTTGGGTTGAAGAAGGAATACAGCTTTATGCACTGAAGGATCCTGTATTAAAGGGGTTCTTGGGATTCCAGAGACACCAGCAGGTTTAAATACATGTTTAATTCTTAACTGTGGCTTTTTGTTGCTGCCTTTTTCTAATATTTTTCTAAAAAAAATTAAAAGCCTTTATATAGTCAAATCTTTCTGTACTGTGAATCACTCATGAATCTTATAATAGTTCAATGATTTTTGTTTAGGTCCACCAAATATAAATTGTTCTAGGAAATAATTTGCTTTTTTAAGATAATGCAGACTTTTTTGTCTTTAGAAATAACTTTTTTCATACCCATTTTGTATGAGAACTACAACTTATTAACATATCATTATATTAACAATTCAACGTATTAAAGTATATTTTTATTTTGTTTAAATATAACATCCACACTGTCACATAACTGTTAAAGATCAAATAAAATCTGTAGACTTACTGACTGTATTGGAAAAATAAATAAAAATGGCATGTGCATAATAATTTGGAACGCTATGCTCTACCAACTGACTGTATATACTGTACATACTTTGCATATGAGCTCCGGCACTACTATTATTAACACAAATTTATAGGACAAAACTAGGACCATTAAATGTGTTCTCATTAGCAATCACTTGGCATTTGTACAAAAAGTATGGTGCTAGCACACATACATTTTTGAACATCTCTTTTTATTTATTTATAATGAATGACATCAATTAAATATGATGAATGCCATCGCATTAATTTAATGTAGCTTTAAATAATGCCTTAAATAGATGTGATTAAATAAGTTTAATTTTGTTATTGTAACTTTTAAAGACAATGACACCATTGTCATTCTAGTTAACCCTTAAACCAGCCAATTATAAAGGCCTTCTATAAAATCATTCAGGAATCCCAATTAAAATGGTTTTGCACATGACTAAAAGTTTCATAAAAACGTAACCTGTATACTTTATATATAAACATTAACAAATATAAACCAAATCATCTTAAATCATTAGTGCTAGGTTACAGCTTATAACAAAAATATATGAATAAAATAGATACAAATATAAGTATTTTTACATTATGATCAAAAGCACTATCCAAAAACTCACTTTGCATCCGTAAAAATGCTTAACAGGGATGTTAATTATTCACATTTAACATGCATTTAACAGCCAACTTCATTTCCTTCACTTACAGATCTGTGTGTTTGGCTTTTTGGGCATCTGTGCAGAGATCACTATGGGCAGCAGGTGCTAGAAACAATAAACAGGGGGATCAACCGTCTATCCCAGATCAGCCCCGATTACATCTCAAAGCCTTGCTGTTTGACCCTGTCCAAAACAGGCCACCCTAGAGCTCAGCGGGGTTAAGTTGCTCCACTCTGCTGATACGCTTAAAATGATTAAGATTTGGACGCTGACGTCTGGTCCTGGATCAGTGTGAAATCTGCTGTTTACAGCACTTGATACTGTTGTATGATATCAAGTGGGCTGAGGAATTCTCCTGCATCGGTTTAAGGATAACTTGGAGCTAATCTCAAATAAAGAGGTTCAGATAAATTGGTTTAGTCTTACTTTGAGATACAGGCCAAATGATAAACACTCGGTTCTCTCTTTTTTTAAAGATACTAAATATAATTTAAGATAAACGTTTGCTCTTTGATGGGGCTAAAGTGTCATACCTGCTGCTCATTTGTTAATATCATGGTACAGTATCTACATCTTACATCATTTATACAAGGCACATCTGATTAATATGTAGTATGATTTTGGACATAACTGGTTTGGACAGGTACTTGAAATAATGCCTCCGCTCACTTGAGCTTTCTTACAGAGGTGCAGAACTTTTTCAAAGATTAACAAGGCTAGATTTGTACTACCACGCTTTGATAATTTTTCCTTGGTGTATTATACGGAAGCCAAAGTTTAATTGCTTGGATATCATGGACAAATGTTACGCCATCAGTTATGAGACGACAGGGAACATTTAACTGTCAGAATTAGTGAAATTGACTCTCATTAAAAGCAACACAATATTGTGGGCGAGATGATTTTTTCTGATGAGTCTGAGCCGAGTAATCCCACGTATGTTAATGTAAACTGCCATCAATTACTGATCTGGAAGCAACTTTCCATTTGAAGAGCAGAAGCTGAAAATATCTTTGACTACTGCAGTTTGCCTGTTTTTAATCTTCAATCTTTGCATGTTCATGAATCACTCTAGATAATTATAAAGACTTCAAACTCTTAGAGAATAAAACAAATGATAAAATCCATTTCCGTACACCATGGAACCAGTTTTGTCAAAAAACGAACGTCACATCCAAACTTTTCATTTTGTAATAAGCTGTATTTTTGTTTTGAAGACTATATATACAATAACGCAATTTAGCAACAATGTGATCGTGACGCCTGCAGAATCAATCATCTAAGTGTGCCCGCCTGCGGCAAACCTTGTTCTGCTGATTTAATTACAGGTAACAGAATCACACAGGTTATCTTGAAATGGTCAAGGAATATCATTCAGCTGCATTACCTTTTCTCATATGTAAGTCACTTATTTATTGAATTTATTTATTGCCTTGTGATGTCATATTTTTTTAACTCTAATGATGCGTACAGACCAAAGGTGAAGCAACATGTTCCTTGTTTTAGATTACTTGCAGGATTTAACTTCATGTCATGTGAATTTTCAGCTTCAGCTGAATTTTTTAACACGTGCGGAAGATGCGAGTGTTCAATCTAAAAATGACTGGGTGATTTTCGACCTATAATGGGTAAATATTGGACAGAACACACAGATGGGTTAAAATTGACCCAATGCTGGGTTGTTTAAACCCAACTTTTGGGTTATTATACCCATAGTTGCATAACAACAACAACCCAACGCTGGGGAATTTTTAACCCAGCATGTGCTCTGTCCAATATTTACCCATTATGGGTCAAAAATAACCCAGCCATTTTTAAAAATGTTCGTGGCAGTCACGCCGCCCTATTTGCGTCATTCACATTGCCCCACCCAAGTTTGCGTTTATTCGCGTCTTTGTTTTGACTTTCTATGTAACCCATTCTTGCAAATAGTTAAATTTGCAGAATGCTGTGCCTTTTTAAAAATGGCAGCAGCTGGTAGGATTTTTCTGCTGAGCATCAAGCAGTCGCGTAACTATGGGTGGGCCAGGCCCACCCACCTTCTTATCCAATAAGGCCTATTAGTTATCCTAATGAGTAAATTATGTAGCAATTATCTCTATACTTGACCTATATATTCTTTTTTAACTTTTTTTCTAAAAAGTTACTTTTGTAAATAGTGCAATAAATAGCACATTTCGAACAGCCTCTTCGCTCCCCTACAGTCAATTGCGCAATACTGCTTTGGTTATTTAATAAATGCATTAGTAAGCTAATATGCCCCTATAAACGGGACGACAACGCGCATTTGCTTATCACATGGATGCACAGCAGCACACAAACAGTTTAAAATATGAAAAATCAAAGGATTAAAATGTAAAAGAGTATAATGAAGTCTCTTGGACATAAATGAGGATCAATTCTGAGAAGTTAGAAGGCGTAAAGAGCTGCTTCACCTGGTAAGTAATTAAATTTTTTGCTTTTTACAAATGCAAAGGCTAGGCCCACCTGATTTTCTCTGAGGCCACCCACCTTGTGAATCCTGGCTACGCTAGTGGCGTCAAGCGTTGAAAAATGTTCAACTTTGGGTAAAACGCTCAGCTCGTCAATGACACTTTTCACTCAGCTGTCAAATCACAGTGGAGGGGGTGGGGCAAATATTACAACAACCAACCGGCGCTTCGTGCAATGACTGATAAACATAAAATCTGTCAAAAATCTGTGTAGTTTATGTCATCTGTCTCTCTTCAGTTACTGAAAGGATGACTACTCATTTGTTTATAACTGTTACGAGGACAACCAGAATTATGAACACAAAGTCGCTGATGTTCTGCATGCAGCATAAGAGATGCTTAATAAGATGCTAGAAATTGTGTTGATTTAAATGTATTTGTGGAAATTATTAATTTATAATAATAATAATAATTTTTTTAGGCTTGTGTGCATTACAAAATCAGTGTGAGGGTCTCATGCGTGTGGCAGCATAATAAAATGAGAGGTCTGGAAAGGCACAACATCACAGTCAGTCCTCCACGTGACCTCTTCACTACACTGACCCATTTAGCCCACGACTGCTCTACCAGATAAACTGCCATTACTCACCCGCTACACATATCGCAGAGTCTCAGCAGGGTTGGAAACACTGACAAATGTCGCTTTTCCCCATTTCCCTTTGAGAGATACAGTAATGGTTTAGTTGTTATGATTCATATATCACTTGATGCGCTGGGCAGTTGCTGAGCTCTTGTAAGATGTGATCGTGACACCACGCAGAGGCTGCGGATTTCTTTCATTCTGCACACAAAAGGCTTGCCGAGGACCTGGCGAAAGGGAACAAAAGAGAAGAGACAGCAAAATGGCACATGCTGAATTGGCCAATCAAATAATGCCACTGATCCTGGTGTGAAGCTAGATATGGGTAAATGAGACCAATTGAAGCTCTCAGAAAACCGCTGGGAGATGTATGGGGTCACGTGCAAAGTGATATCACAGATAAGCAGGGATATTGAGGGCAAGACGAAGCGGTTGATGAAATGGTGTTGAATTAAATCAATTCGCTCTGAATAAGTAGAACAGTTTAAAATGTCAATGGCGACTAGCAGACACACAAAAACAGACGTATTCTTTTATATATATGAAAAAGGTACTGATGATAACAGTGGACAATCATATCACTTTCCTGTTTTTCCCTGTACTGAAATATTTTCTGTAAAGCTGCTTTTATACAATGCACACGGTTAAGAGCGCTATAAAAATACAATTGGGAAAATGATCTATAAAAACGTGTTCACATTCAAATTAGAAAAAAATGTATATTCAAAATGAAGATCTAAATGTTTTTAATGAAATGTCCAATGCGATGACTGTGGTCACGAATTGTCATATATTTCAACTGCAGTCTATCAGTGACAGTTCGTTATTTTACAGTATAGACCCACTCATACCACACTGTCCCCTGTTTAGTTAAAAGCAGGTTGAATGTCAATGATTAATGAGAGCAATAGGAGTTGATTACTGTTTGGACATTATGTTAAATTAGAGCTCCATTAGTCCATAAACAGGATTGATGGACTCAAGGTCTTTATGTCTCTAGTGGGAACCAGATGACAGGTAGAAGAATATGAGGAGACCGACGTTTGCAAGACGTAGTGCTGTGGCCAAAGTCACACGCTTATTCAGTATAGTGAATGCCACACAGTGCACTATATTGGAGTTTAGTGATGCATTGGAATGCCAAATTAAAATTGTGGAGTATAACGGAATTGCAGAATCTGTGTTTTTTAAGTGTATTATATTTTATAATAATTTATAACAATTATAAAATTATGTATAATTAAAAAATGGCTTCTTTATAATCAACAATTTGAAAACTAAAGTTGCACCTTTAGATAGATAGATAGATAGATAGATAGATAGATAGATAGATAGATAGATAGATAGATAGATAGATAGATAGATAGATAGATAGATAGATAGATAGATAGATAGATAGATAGATAGATAGATAGATAGATAGGTTGATAGATAGATAGATAGATAGATAGATCAGAGGAGGATGGGCCGACTGATTCAAGCTGATAGAAGAGCTAATTTGACTGAAATAACCACTCGTTACAACTGAGGTATGCAGCAAAGCATTTGTGAAGCCACAACACGCACAACTTTGAGGCCGATGGGCTACAACAGCAGAAGACCCCACCAGGTACCACTCATCTCCACTACAAATAGGAAGAAGAGGCTACAATTTGCACGCGTTCACTAAAATTGGAGAGTTGCAGACTAAAAAAATGTTGCCTGGTCTGATGAGTCTCGATTTCTGTTGAGACATTCAGATGGTAGAGTCAGAATTGGGTGTAAACAGAACGAGAACATGGATCCATCATGCCTTGTTACCACTGTGTAGGCTGGTGGTGGTGTAATGGTGTGGGGGATGTTTTCTTGGCACAATTTAGGCCCCTTAGTGCTAATTGGGCATCATTTAAATGCCACGGCCTACCTGAGCATTGTTTCTGACCGTGTCCATCCCTTTATGATCACCATGTACCCATCATTTAATGGCTACTTCCAGCAGGATAATGCACCATGTCACAAAGCTCAAATCATTTCAAATTGGTTTCTTGAACATGACAATGAGTTCACTGTACTAAAATGGCCCTCAAAGTCACCAGATCTCAACCCAATAGAGCATATTTGGGATGTGGTATTTAATAACAATAATCAATAAATAAGCATTGTGGATATAAAACTGTTACGATTAAACTGTTCCCTCAAAATTAACTTTAAAAAGAATGCCGCAAAAATATCATGCAAAATGGCCAACACCAAAACAGTGAATGATAGAAATGTGTTAATTCTTATTCAGTCTTTTGACGAGAGCAATGGGCACTTCATGCACCCAATAATAAATGGTGGGTATGAAACTTTTATTTGACAGGGCCAGATCAGGCCAGCCTTCTAGATAACATCTACGTCCCTGCTTAATGAGTGTGGGTAAGTGAGAGCCTCCATGTCCTGTTTTTCCCTGTACTGAAATATTTTCTGTTAAGCTGCTTTTATACAATGCACACGGTTAAGAGCGCTATAAAAATACAATTGGGAAAATGATCTATAAAAACGTGTTCCCATTCAAATAAGAAAAAATTGATATTCAAAATGTGCCACTGGCTTCTTGTTGTAGAGGAGTCACACAGAGAAAACTGTGAACACAAACATAAATGCAAAGCCCATTACAGTCAATGTGTTGTATGTGTTAGTTGTTTTTCTAAACACAACCATACACATGACATGTTTAGTTTACAAGGTGTCACTAATTAAAAATTCCTTTTAAAAGATTTTATCCAAAGCCATTTTGCAATTGAAAGTTCACCTGCTTGAATGCAATAATACAGTACAATCTTGACAGAAATACTTATAGTAGTGGCATAAAGCGGCAAATGGTTTGGGCGTCTTAATAGATATATAGAGCCAGGGCATGAAATTAACACCCGACCACGCGCCAAATGCGGGTGGATTTTGCAATTGGCGGGTAACACTGTCAATCTACCAGCCACATTGGCGGGTAGCCAATGCGAATCAGAGATGCGCGGGTCATTGTATAAACAACCCACTCCAGACCGACATTTTCAACTAACCCGCCCCGCCCGCAATTGTTCAAAATAGTTTTTAAACTTGACCGCGGCCTGAATATCAGTAAAATATTTTTGGATGACTCGTAACCGGCACCCGCTCATTTCTTATCAACCTGCGCATATCACCGATGCAAATTGAGTGATTCATTGAGAGGATGCGGCTGCTGTTTCGCAACGTTCATGCGATTGGAAAGAAGATGAGGCACTTCTCTGACTACGTTTGGATGTGCGAGTAAGTATTAAACTGGTGGTGAGATGGGAAGAGAATGCAATGCTGACATAGGCTACTGTACAATCGCAGTTGCACAGATGTATAGTGCTGCTGTGACGGATCAGAACTCTTGATGTGTAAACTTTAGAGAGAGTTGCGCTACTATGCCTTATACTGTAGTACATTAACATACATTTTGCGAATATAGTAATGAAAAACAACGTATGTGCGGCGTTTATGTGCGCAGTTTGTGCCCCCTCTGTCTCTGTGTGCGTGCCAGGTTTAAGGGGACTCAATAGGGCACATCGGAGAGACGCGTTCCTAAAAGCATGCGAACATAAAATCTTTCTGCTCTTGACAGGGCACATAAACAAAATGATCTCAACAGTATTCATTTTCTAATAAAACATTTCTTTATGTCTTAAGTGTATGTATAGAGAGTCAAAAACCAGTCTGTGCTGGTCTTAAAGAGACAGTAACCTCAATTAACCTACTTAAGTCTGTGTCATTAATGTTAATCAAACAACCTAAGACAAAGAGAAATTCACTTTTGTAGCTCTGAATTTTTTTTATATTTAATTCATACAATAAAGACAGTGTTATAATTCACTATTCGGGAAAAAAAAACTGGCTGGTAAAAAGTCTCTGTGGCAGGTGGATTTCTAAATCCACCTGCCACAGTGGCTGGTGGTCAAAAAAGTTAATTTCAGGCCCTGTATAGAGCTGTATTATAAAATCAACATTGTTTTCTAGCAGATAATGAAAATAAAAGAATAGATCTGCTGTCCAAAAATTAAATAATGAAATAATATTTTTGGAGTGAATAAATAATGATAACAATTTTGCTTGTCAGGGTTGAAATGAGATAAAAACAAAACTATTGTGAAAATACAAGACTGCAAAATACCATTTAAATTAAAAGCCTTCTCTGTATCTCCTAAGATGTATATTTGCTATTACCACTGGAAGATAACTGAATAAATTCCTGATTAATGCAGTCTATCTTTTCTCCATTATGAATTCATGAATATGTTACCGGAGTGATCTGAAATGAGTTTGAGTAAAGTGTTTATCGTTGGGCTTAAAAGAAAGCATGGCGCACTAAAAGGGATTCACGTTTCCCAATCAGAATGCTGCATGTGTACAAGGACACCAAATCCCTTCATTTGCTATTATAATCGGTATATTTTTGAAAATGGGTATTAGAAAGCAAAGCCACACGGGGTGTTATCAGGCAGGCAGGTGTAGAATTTATAAACAGAGTGTCTTTACCATCTGAAATGCACATTGAAGATATTAATGCAACTCTCTAACTAACATGACAACTGTATCGTTTCTTTCAAACAAATGCAACCATTGGACATGACGAGGATTAGTTTGCGTGTTTTTATTGCATTGAGAGCTCTTTTGTACTTCAGACGACATCAATCTATTTTGATGCTTGGAGACTGAATCCGTCTGTCCAATTCATTTCGTCATTGTCACCATGAAAACACAGCACATAATAAATGCATACTTACACAACTTTCCACACAGCCTGCTAAATAACATCCCACTGAGCTGTTCAATATTAGCATTTTGATGCACCTGCTATATGAGTTAATTGTTTTTTGTTTGTTTGTTTCATCAGCAAGGACTTCGAAATTTGAATAATTTCATTAAAATATTTTTGTCCTTATAAGAATGGAAAAATTTCGACTTATTTTGTTTACTAGTGACAAACATGCTAATGTGCCGTTTGCAGAATCATATTCAGTCTTGTGCAACTATTTCAGTGAAACTTGGCCTGTTACAAACCCAAAAAAGTAAAAAACAAAATTTACATTATATAAACTTTTTAAAAAGCTTCAATTGGTAACACCAAAAATATTTAAACAATTTCAACTTAAATTTTTACAAGTTACTGGTGACATTGGTTACATTTACCTGCCTGAGCATTTTTGATTTTGAATCGGCACTTGGCAAGTGATCATTTTGGATCCTGTATGCAACCATCTGTCCCATCTGGAGATAGTAAAAAAGGGATGAGGTTAGGAAAACTTAAAAATGAGAAATTGCTAGAAAAGCTAAAAGTCAACAGACAGAAGCACAGCTAAGCACATTTATCCCAAAGTTTCTCCATCACTAAGAAGGGAATGATGAGAAATAGAAAAGTGGGGAAAAGTGGCAGACATTTGGTCAATGAGAAGGAGAGATAGAGAGACTGAGATAGATGGATAAGCAGACAGACTGCTAAAGCTTTAAGACAGCACAGATAAGTCTGCTATAATCTCAAGCCCAGGTGTGCGGTGAAGAGAGAAAGAATGAAGACAGAGCTGAGTGAGAAACAGAACTTTGTGCAAAGTGCATTTCACACAGAAAACTACCTCAAGTTTTAGACTCACTCTACTGAAACTAAAGTCCTTTGCATGCAAGTAAATGCCTAGATTTTATATAGTTGACATATACTGTGGTTATACTGCATAGGTACCATAGTAAAGTAACGCTTTCCCATTGATGCTTTTAGGCAGGCATTACTATGGTACATATCCAAAAGATATTGTATTACCGTACTATGCCTAAAATATAATGACTACATTTAAAAGGTAAAATAGAATAACAGAACATAATAGAACCCCCCTCCAAAAACACAATTCAAGAATGGCTCACACACCTGCAGAAAGATTTTGCAAGCCAATGAGATATACTGTAGGCTATAGGCTATTTATATACAGTATGCAGTCATGCCTCTTCAGGCATATACTGTCGCTGGTAGAACAAACCTTGCTGTTTAAATATTTTCTTGCAAACACTGAAGCTTGCATTCCTTATATTTATCTAGTCTTAATATTTTACAGTCACAAAAGTTTAACTCAGTTAAAAGGAAAAGTTATTTACTCACCCTCATGTTGTACTAAACCTGTATGAGAAGATATTTTGATAAATGATGGCAAGCACCCAGTTAATGGTACCCATTGACGTCCATAGTATTTGTTTTTCCTACTCTGGAAGTCAATGGGAACTGTCAAATTATTGTTTTAATTATTATTATTAAATTATTAACTTTAATAAATGATTAAGGTTGCCAAATAAGGCATTGATACAGTATGTTAAATTGTACTTTGATATCTACATAGAAGGTATGATGCTTTATTAAGTCCAAAAATTATCCAGAAACGTTTTTACATTTTACATTTACAACCGTAGCTTTTGTCCCCAGAATGAAATGGCTTTTTTTGAAAGGGTCATGAATAATAATGTTGAGCTTTGCTCTGATTGGCTGTTTCTCAGAGTGGCTCATTTCAGTAGCTCTGTGTGTGTAATCAGACCTTACGTTTGAGCCTGTTTCAGATGAAGATACAGATTTTGAGGAACAAACAAATATTTAGAGATTTTGAATGAACATTTCTGAGTGGTAAGTTTGTGTTTTTCAGTATTGAACTGCAAAACGTACCTGTAAAGTCTATAGTAGAACTTCAGCTTAAACGTTAGCATATAGCATTAACTAGCATATAGTGCTAACTGAGCAGTCACAACTTTGTTTTTAGCATTGTAATAACATTGTAATTAATTTAATGTCAAAGTCTGTGTTATGTTGAGATTGGGCTGTTTTTCAGTGGTCTTTTGAATGCATGAGGTTTACATGAGAAAACAATAGTGTTTGAGACTCACAATACAAACTCTTATAATTCATCTGTGCCTAGGTAAATCTACGGCACATTTAAAGATATTCACTTTAATAAATGTAAGACTTTCCGAAAAATGTAAACTAAATTTATTTAATCTCATGATAAGAGAAGTTTTTGCAATGGCACACTGAATTCAGGGATTCCTTTTACACAGTGGCGGCCAGTGACTTCTTTTCCGAGGGGCTTGATTTAAAAATATGTGGTCGAAATGTCATGTGTGTTGCTTGTCATGTCAAAATATGTGTTTGTTGCATCGTGTGAATCATGTGCCTCATGTGTCATGTTAAAATACTTGCCTGCTGCACGTTGAAAGGGTTTATGATAAAAGAGACGCTCACAAAATACTCGCAAGACACTTACTTAACACTAAACGCTGATTACACATGAGATTAAGCGAGTATCTGGCAAACACGAGCGTCTCTTTTATCATAAACGCTTTAGACACGGGTGCAGCAGGCACGTATTTTGACAAGATGCATGATGGACATGGTTTGCATGACGTGTCGAACACATATTTTGACAAGACGAGCCACACACATCATGGGCTAAATACATGTTGTAACAAGTTTCACCATAATTTGCCCTCGAAAGTAAGTCATGGGCCGCCACTGATTTTACATAATTTTTAAATGTAGTATGCAAAACCAATGACATCATAACATTCACTCTCCTGATGCTGACATACAGATATTTTCACAAGCTCTGTTCTTATGTCAAAACTTTTTTTTACCCTAAGTAAAAATAGCAGATGATTAAAAGGCACATCCAAAAAATCCACTTCTAGCATTTCACTTCAGAATCTGACTAGTCTAAATGACATGTCTTAGACAGGCGCATGCTGTGTGTATCTTGTTAAACAGTAAACTGTAAAACTGTGATCCTCCGGAGAAACCCGAGTCCGTCAATGTTTCTCTCCATGAGTGACAGTTTGTGGTTTGGTTTCCACCAACTACAGAGACTACAGTCACTACAGTCACATGCATGCACAGTTACACAGATGCACATCTTTTGATTTGAAGATTTGGCACCCTATTCCCACACACATAAACTTACCAGTCTCCTCAGAGCTTGTTTCGAACAGTAAACCAGTAGTGGCTGTCACGCAATTCAACTGATGCATTGACAATGTCTCCACCTTTTTTAAGGTGCGCTTATTCATTTTTGCCTCATTAAAATCAGTTTACAGATAAAAAGATATGTTTTAAAGCAACACTAAAGAGTTATTGCTCTTTGCTCCCCCTACAGGTTAGAAGCGTAATTGTTCATTACCACTGTCGTAAATACTGCAGCATAGCTGGCTCTGATTGGATTGTAGGTCTGCCGTAAAGCAAGTTTTTGTAGTTTTCACTCGAACTACAGGACCACTACCCGACGGTTGGAAACTTCTTTAGTGCGGTTTTGGCCAATAGAGGGCTGCAAAGCGAATGTGAAAGTGCCATTCACCCTGTTTCGAGTGGATGAACCACTGAAACTTTTTTGGAAACGTTATTTTAAGGTAAAAAAAACTCTTTGGTGTTGCTTTAAATCAAGTGCACTCAATTAAGATGAAAACGGCAGTTATATCAGTAGCCAGACAAAAATGTTTTGTTACATGGACTGCTTTGCCTCATGGAGGCTTCCATTTTGAGGTCACATGGTCACCCAAATACTAAACAGTTATCTGTGTCGAAAACGTACAGTAACTGGCAGACTTCTTCCCTAGCTGCTCTAATGCAATGAGTTTGTAGGAAAAGTTGTAGAAAGTTAAGAGTATGTGTATAAGATGATTCACAGGCATGCAAAGGATACATTTATTCTGCATTTAAAGGTCCTGTTCTTTCTGTGTTTTTGAAGCTTCGATTGTGTTTACAGTGCGCAATATAACATGTGTTCGTTTACGTGTAAAAAAAACAGTATTTTTCACACATTTTACTTATTTGTATAGCGCTGTTTTCACTGTCCTCAAAACAGGTTGATGTCTTCCTTGTTCTATGGAGTCCATCCTTCAGAAATACGTAATGAGTTATGATTGTGAAGTTTGTTTAGTGTGTTGTTATTCAACAGTAGCTTAGCTTGCCGTTAGCTTAGCTGGTGACTGACGTATTCCTGTGGGCGGAGTTTAGTCAAAAAACTGTTCTACTGACGTCATTAAAGCAGGAAGTAGAGGACTTTAGTCCAAACCAGCCGTTCGCTGTAGGCTTTGAAAGGCGAATTCTGTTCAAGAAAATATATCGCCTGGCAGTGAACTATGAGCTTTATCATTTTATATGTATTATTTATGCTATTATAGCAACACTAACTAGGGTTTAAAATGGGATCAGAAAGAATTGACCTTTAAAAATTTATCTTGGGAGAAAAAAGTGACACAAACATTGTATATGGTCTTAAAAAAGGTTCATAGACGTCACTGTGGTGATACCCTTTGCACCTAAACTTTTATATTAGTACCTCAGAGGTACATATCAAAGAGTGCATATTAGTACCTCAAAGGTAGTCTATATAGTGGTACCAAATGTATACATGTCTATAATAATGGTACATATTAGAACCTTTTGAAATGGTACTACCTAAGTGACAGCTTGGGACCATTGAAATTTTTTTCTGATGGTTTATTTGAGCGTACCTGTTGTCTGGCTGCCTTGTAAATAGTTCATTTCTGCAATGACATCGGTAAACATCGGCACATTGGATTATGATTATGCATGTCTATTTTAGCCCCAGAGCTCTTATGAGAGAGCCTCGCTGTGTTCTGAACCCTGTGAGTTATACCCCATTGTGTAAGTGTGTCACATTTAGCAAGATGGATGACCGCAACACAATATTCATTCCCCCTCTATACATCCATCAACCCCTTTCTCTCTTGAGAGACAGACAGATAGAAAAAGATATTCTCAGTGCTGCTTTTTCCTTCAGGAAATCAAGAGGAAAGATCTTTCTCTCATTTTTACAACCTGAAGCCTGGACTGCTTAACTAACTCAACAAACCAAGACTCGAAGTTGGATGTCTTTGAAAGGATAAGAACTTAACTTGACTATACTTGACTGACTATCAACTATAAAAAGCAACGTTGTTTATGTTATGAAATACCCAATATATACAGTTCTGACGAAAACAACATAGTATTACAGTCTGAGTAATGTATTTAGCATAGTAAGATTGTAAGCCATTTTTCCATAAAGAAGAGTAACCATAGTTTTATTAGTGTAGTAACCATGTTATAAGCAGATTAATTCTCATTTGTATTACCACAGTTTTACTATAAATAAAATACTTTGGTGAGACCATAGTACATTTTTGGTTACAATAAATAAAAAATATGCTTAATGTAGTTAAAGCATGCTTGATTTTCTTAAGACCAAATCATTCATGTGCTTTGCTAGATAATTATAACATATCACCGTGATGTTAAAAACAGATCCGCTTTTGGCCTTTAAATGGTAATGCTTCTTGACAAATAGCAAATACTGGCCTATGACTGATGTTGGTAAAGTATTTTGCTGTCCATTCAGTTTTAAACAGGCAACATTGAGCGTCTTTCTATTTTTTTGCTGCTCGTTTTCTAGTCACGGTTTTCAGCGCTAGCGACATCCTTAGGACGTTGATGGTATTGCATCAAATTGAATCAAATCCTACACTGTTTAATATAATTATAAACTGCTTTGCCGGACAGATGAAAATGCCTGGCGTGCCACATTTGGCCCTGGGGCCATAGTTAATAGTTAATGAAAACAATATAATTCATTGTGTAAGGACTTTATACACCACTGATAATATAGTTATTCATATTATATTGCATTTCTATCAAGAGATCCTCATAAAAGTTACACATTGGACCTTTAATTGTAATAGTGTGATCCTAAATGCTAATCGTTTTCATAGATTTCATAATATACTAAAGAGCAAGAATATGCCGACATTTGCTTTACCTAGCAGTGTTTACAGCACTTATGTTTTTAATGTTATTACTGCTAATAAGAGTCACAGGAAGAGTTTGAAACCCATTATGGGACACAAAAACAGTGCAGATGTAATTTCAAACATCTTTTGTTAATTATAACGTTTGCAGGTGCGACAGAAACATTTGTCAGAAGGAAATGTCTTTCAGGAACGCTCTGATGTGAGCAGCATCTATGAGAATTTCAAATCATCTTTGTTGCGTAAGAAAATATTTCCTTGTGTCTTTCATCTTACTCCGCTTTCTCTGTCTCTCTCTCTCTCTCTCTGATTTCTGAATATATTCTCCCTCTCTCTTTTTATACTATCCACCTTACAAAATATGATGTGTTATAAGTCAAGTTGCTAAAGACTTTACTAAGATTAATTAAAGTACCCTAAATCCCTTTACACTTTACAAAATGCTGGGTTCTTTTCGAAGCAGTGTTGGGTCAAAGAGGTACCTTTATATACACTCACCTAAAGAATTATTAGGAACACCATACTAATACTGTGTTTCTTTCGCCTTTAGAACTGAATTCAATGTGGCATTGATTCAACATGGTGCTGAAAGGATTCTTCAGAAATGTTGGCCCATATTGATCTTGCAGTTGATGGAGATGTTCTATTGGGTTGAAATCTGGTGACTTTGGGGGCCATTTTAGTACAGTGAACTCATTGTCATGTTCAAGAAACCAACTTGAAATGATTTGAGCTTTGTGAAATGGTGCATTATCCTGCTGGAAGTACCCACCAGAGGATGGGTAGATGGTGTTCATAAAGGGATAGACATGGTCAGAAACAATGCTCAGGTAGGCCGTGGCATTTAAACGATGCCCAATTGGCACTGAGGGGCCTAAAGTGTGCCAAGAAAACATCCCCCACACCATTGCACCACCACCACCAGCCTGCACAGTGGTAACAAGGCATGATGGATCCATGTTCTCATTCTGTTTATGCCAAATTCTGACTCTACCATTTGCATGTCTCAACAGAAATCGAGACTCATCAGACCAGGCAACATTTTTCCAGTCTTCAGCTGGTGCAAATTGTAGCCGCTTTTTCCTATTTGTAGTGGTACCCGGTGGGGTCTTCTGCTTTTGTAGTCCATCCGCCTAAAGGTTGTGCGTGTTGTGGCTTCACAAATGCTTTGCTGCATACCTCGGTTGTAACGAGTGGTTATTTCAGTCAAAGTTGCTCTTCTATCAGCTTGATTCAGTCGGTCCATTCTTCTCTGACCTCTAGCATCAACAAGGCATTTTCGCCCACAGGACTGCCGCATACTGGATGTTTTCCCTTTTCACACCATTCTTTGTAGACCTTAGAAATGGTTGTGCGTGAAAATCTTAGTAACTGAGCAGATTGTGAAATACTCAGACCGGCCCATCTGGCACCAACAACCATGCCCCGCTCAAAATTGCTTAAATCACCTTTCTTTCTCATTCTGACATTCAGTTTGGAGTTCAGGGTATTGTCTTGACCAGGAACACACCCCTAAATGCATTGAGGCAACTGCCATGTGATTGTTTGATTAGATAATTGCAGTAATGAAAAATTGAAAAGGTGTTCCTAATAATCCCTTAGGTGAGTGTATATATAGCCACAGAAAATATTACGAGACCACTACAGTTTTGCCTTTAATCATCATTCAATCTTCTACATGTATCATGACCATTTCTGTTCAGTGTCTGTTAAATTCCAACAAAGCAAACCGCATAAACAACAAAAAGTCACTCAATAGCAATGTAAAAGACGTTGCACAAAGACACATTAAAAAGATGTGATTAAACATCTACGATAGTATTTGATAAAATGTATTGTTACTTAAAGAAATATCTGACGATGAAAGAAGCATCACTTACAAATGGAAACCCACATCATTCAAAAAAAGAGTAGGATATGCCGTGCCATGACTCCAAATGAAATGCCTGAATAACAGCGCCAGAGGGAAAAGTATTTAATGAATATGTTTGAGTGCACACTAATCTCTTCATCCTCCTTGTGTTTTGTCTTTTTCTCTCCTTCGAGAAAAATAAATCTGCTTGTTTTTCTTACACTGAATGGCTTTGATCAGCAGAACCTTCTGTGTTCTAATGCAAACATCAGCACTCAACACACAAACATGCTCACATGAGGTAATTTGCTCCTTAGCGGTCGCAGTACCGGATGTGAACAGGTTTAAGAAGCGAGTGGGAGAATGTTTGTGTGTTCTCTCTCTCTCACCTACCTGCATGTTAATCTCTAATGCAGGAATTTAATGCAGTGAAGTTGACTTTATGCATGAGAGAGTGAGCGAGTGGGTGAGTGGGGTACAGATAAGCATGTTTAAGCCTTTCAGAATATTCTATACTGTATACCTGTGGCGAATGGAGACTTTTTTTAATCGGGTATGCTGGGTGGCACCACGTTATGTTAAAACTGTGCCCAGTAAAGACTGTACCCAGACAGCAGACGTCTCTGGACCGGATCCGCGTGGATTCGATGAGGATCCAGCCCGGAGTCGTCTGCTGTCTGGGTATGTTGGATTTGTTTCTTATGAGCGAAGCACTAGTGTTCTTGTTCTGGACAGCATTATACAAAGCAACTAAACACATCATTTAGTGCTTTTTTGAGGAGACTGAAGTCCTGAATTAGGATTTAATTTCATTTAGGTTTAAGAGATCCTGCAGTTACTTGCTATTGCTCAAGTGGAAGGGGAGTTTCCCCTAAATATTTGACACTTCAGCTTATACTTTTATACAGTTTTTAAAACTACATACACATTTCCTGTATTTTCTGGTTATATTCTAATAAAGAGAAAGAAATAATTATATAAGATCACTATTGCATTGCAAAAACAATATAAAGGTGGCATGGTGGCCTAAGACTTTTGCACAGTACTGTATGTCTTTGCTAATGCACCTTTAACTTTATAAAGACTACAAGGACTTTCTTCATTCATTAGGTATGTAAGGCATTTGAATGTTATTTAAAGAGAGCTAACTGATCAGGGACTTGGAAAGTGCATTTGATAGGAACTTGGCAAAAGTCGCCCACTACCTAGTCTCAGCAGTTGTTAGAATAGATTTCTTTGACATACATTTTTTAGTTATTCTACTTTTGTTACTAAAATAATTGAGTAATAAACCTTGCAAAAATTTCATTGATTCCTGACTGCTCACATGATTTAAACGACTTTACAAGTGCTGTAATAATGATTAGAATGATCATGTACATTTACTGTAATGCTCCATATATGGTGGATAATGTGCTAGAAATGTAATCTGGGATAGTAATTCCCTCCTTATGATTAAGATATATTTTGTTTTTTCTTAAATCTATTTTTTTACGTTTATCTTTTTTGGCACGCAAGAGGTTAATGTACTTTATAAGATTCTAATTTCAGAATTTAAAACTTTCTCATTAGTACAGAATTTGCTTTCATTTTCAACCAAGTTCTCAACAGTTCATTTCAAACATATGAAGTAGTGTTAATTTCGTCAGCTGAGACGAGACTAAATTTGTTCGTCAACTACATTTTTTCCATGACTAAGACGAGACAATGACGAGACTGCACAGATGTCCAAAAATGCTGACTAAGATAAAATCTCGCTTCATTTTCGTCTACAATCATATCTACTAAAGATAGAATATTCAGTCGTTACGTTACGCCTTCAAAATACACTGAATGAGTTTGTGCTGTTGCTCAAGTTAGTACAGGTGGCTGCAACAAGAAACTACATCGAGCAAGAACACAACACCCATAGATAGCGAACACGAGCGACGAGCGCTGACATCATTTGTGAATGTGTCTCTTGAATCAGAAAACCATGACACGTTTAAAAAAGTTGCATTCAACAAAAATCATTCAACAAGTGTATTTTGTCAGGCAATTATGACATTTAACCATTATTTGAGATGTTTGAAAAACACTATTTGACTGAAATGGTTATCAGAAATAATCTAATAATAAAAAGACAAAAAAAATTTAACTAACACTTGAATAAGATATATTGAGTTTTCTTTTGACTAAAACTAGACTAAAATGATGAGACTTTAGTTGATTAACACTTGACTAAGATACCTTGAGTTCTCTTTTGACTAAAAATAAAGACTAAAACTAAGACTATACTAAATTTAAAATATGTGACAATATATTGGGACATTTTAAATATTATGTTGGTATTAAAGATAAGTGGTTTGATTGTTATTTACAGAATAGGAAATGTTCTGTAAAGATTGGAAATTGTGTTTTGACAACAGTGGTTGTTTCATGGGGGGTCCCTCAGGGATCAGTTCTTGGACCAATTTTATGTTACCATTGGGGTACATTTTTAGACACTACAAAATTAGCTATCATCTGTTTGCAGATGTTCTGCAACTGTATGTTCAACTGAAGACTTAAATAATTGCTTGCTAGTAATTTTTTGCAACTAAATGAGAATAATCTTTAGGAAGAAACAGCTTGTAAAAGGCCTAATTGGAAATAATGGGTTACCACCATTTAACACAAATGGTTATGTTAAGAATTTAGGAGTCATTTTACACTCGAAACTTCGTTTTGATCGACAAGTACATAATTTCTTGAAAACATCTTTTTATTCAGTTAAGCTGAAATCTATTCTTTCAAAGAATAAATTGGAGATTGTCATACATGCTTTTATTTCTACGAGATTGGATGATTGTAACGATTTATATTTGGGTTTAAGTGCATCTTTGACAGCTCAGCTCCAATATGTTCAAAATGCTGCAGTGAGACTGCAGAGAAAATTAATCACATAACCCCTGGGTAGGTATCTCTACACTTTTTACCAGTTGCATACAGAATACAATATAAAGTGAAAAAAATAGAATTTCTATATGCAGTATAGTATAGATTGTAATTATTCATGTAATTTTGGGTTTAAATATGACCTGCACAGCTTACAGAATTACAGAATGTTGTGATTGGCCATATTATGTATACATGCGTTACGCAAATTTACATGCATAACTCATTATAGATTTGGTGAAGCAGATCTCTCAACCTTCCTATGAGATGTATTAAACCTAGCGGGATTAGCGGCTGTTTCAAGCTGCGACTGACTCATACGTTTTAAATTATGCTACGGTAAGATCTCCATACCGAGTGAAATCACATACTGTAGCTGAGGATCCACTGACAGCCATAAGCTCCCAGCTTTCCACTTGGAGGGTTAAGCCTGTAGTTTTGATAAGTGGGAGCGTATTTGTCCTGAAGAGATTTCTTCATGGACCGATTTCACTCACAAGGACCAGTAGCTTGGCACATCTGATGAAAGTACCATAAACGCAAAAGCATTATTTGTCCAAATTTGGCTCTTCAGTGCAAGAATGGAATGAATTAAATCGATGCAAGTTTATTTCCCTTTGACTTGAAACCCAGTGGCTCTGCGTAAACGGATTAGGAGAAAGATAAAATGTTCTATAAAAGCGATTTGATTCGGTTAAAGTGCAAGTGTTCGAGGTGGACCGCTACCTAAGATCGTATGGCGCCGCATCTCGTCTTCACATCCAATGAAATCAGGCCACTACAGACATCATCACATTTCCATGTTTCTGAAAGTTGAGAATCACATTACTGAAGTTCTTAGAAGTATGAGGCAAAAGTCTCCATTTGATCTTCATCTCATTGCTTTCTAAGAGAGACAAACGACATATAAAGAGATTCATTTGTGTTTTTCCTTCCTATGGTCTTACTCGTCCTGGTTCATCACTTTCTCAGCTCTGAGAGACTGTCTACTGCTTGACCTCAGCATGAGACAAAAAGATGATGATGACTGTGATCATAATGGTATCATCAGCGCCTTATGTTCCCTTCAAACGACCAATGTTCTGCTTCATCCTGACCTCAAATTCTGACAAGAATTCACCCACTGAGTTTCGATCACCTCCCTTGTGTGGCTTATTTCTCGGCTGAAGAGGATTACAAAACCATAACTTTTAAGAGCCCAAAAGAGCCTATTTTGGTGATAGATTTGAGTTATTATTATAGTCTGGAGAGTATGATAACCTGGAAACGTATCCAGGGAGAGCTAATAAACAAACCCAGACATATCAACCATGTTGATAGTAACATCTGATAGCTGCTGTTCTGAGCCCAGTTTTGTGGCTTCTCGTGAAATGACAGATGTTATGTCAGGATGAAAGACGCTGATCCAAGGTCAGGTAAAATGAAAGGGTGTTACCAGTAATTTACCAGTAGAAGCAGAGAGAACCACCATATGACAGCTCCCTGATGCCCATTTATAAAGACAGACATATCTAAACTCATTGTGTTTGAAGAATGAATGTATATATGTGTGAATTTAGATGATAAAGACCCACTGAAGTGGGTTCTAAAATGCATAACTTTGTTTTATTGGTTGATTTTTAATGAAAGGGGAAGTTGGGCTTGGACATATGGAGTGCCCCCTCCCGTTTATAGCAACCAGTGGTGTTTATTTTAATTTACAGTCTGGAATCTGATGAGGAGACGACATAAAATGGACGATCAATATTCAGATTTGCATACATAGTTCAGAGGAGATCCTGCTTGTCTGTGTTAAGGTTCAAGAGGATGTCGTTTTCGGTTGATATTAACATGAATGCTGTGTAACAATGCCATTTGGATAACTGACAGAATTTGAAGGGAATACCAAATTACATTGGAGGCATCTGTAAATATAAGGGGTGAAGGGCTTTTTGCGTGAGGGGACAGCTGTTAAAATAGTCATAAGGGGTCATTACCATAGTTAAACATTTAGACTTGTATAAAACGTTTACAACTTTATGTAGTGCTGTGCTGACCGATTTGTTTATGACATCACAATACCGTTTGTGAGAGCGGTACAAAAAATATGAAGCAGTCTGCTCACAGCATCAATTGTGAAATGTATTGTCATAATACCATCTGTCATAATAATTCAGGTGTGTTTTTTCTCAATTTGGTCAGTTTTTGCAATAAATGCGTCTGACTGTACTTTATTTGCCTGTTTTTTATTGTCGAGAATCTGTTTGGTTAAGTGCATGGGTGGGTAGATTAATACATTTTTGGGGGGGCAGTTCACATTTTGCGTGTAAAGCCGTGCGGAAAACGAGTCCACGGCACTTTCCTAATTCGCATTTTCAATGTGGCATTCTGAAAAGTTGAAATATTTACAACTCGCTGCAACACCTACGTGCATGGAAAAACATTTGTCTACATTCAAAGAACCTATTTGTGTGCGCAAAAGACGCAATTGTGAACCGCCCTTCAAACTATAAATATTTATAATTAATCTTTACTTTTCCAAATGCAAAGAATTAATTGCGTGTTGATCTGACGCATAAAGGTACATTCACATTATAAGCAACTAGCAGTAGCAGAGCGACACAATGTCATTGATTTCAATGGAAGCTCGGCGGCATCCGGCGTCAGGAGTGACAGTGACCGTTGGCGGCTGGATGGGCGTGTCCAGTGATGAGACAAAGTTGCAAATTATGCGTGACTTTTGGGAGCGACTACCAATGAGAGCGAAGCAGTGGAGTTCACGTCATCCGTTCTTGCCAGTTACTGGAGTGGACGTTACTCGATTGTATATGACAACCAGATAGAAACGCCTCTTTTGATAGAGACGAGCAACACACAGCGACAAAGTTACTTATAATGTGAATGTGCCTTAAAAACAAACAAATTGAATGAAGTACCTGCATGTCAAAAAGTTATGCCAGAGGGTTAATCTGTGGGTTAAAAGGTAACACAGATTGGGTGCTGACCAAACGTCAATATCAAGGGGCAACCTTCCGATCTCTCTGATGAAGCCAGTACCGAAGTGACTTAAACTGCAATTCATCTACTGGCCACTTGAGGCTGGCTCCAAATGTGAGTCAATTCCCATAGACCAGGGGTGTCCAGACCTACTCCTGGAGGGCCGGTGTCTCTGCAGAGTTTTATTCCAACCCTAATCAAACACACCTTATCCAGCTAATCAAGGTCTTACTAGGCAGACTAGATACTTTGAGGCAGGTGTGTTGAGGAAAGTTTTAGCTAAACTCTGCAGGACACAGGCCCTCCAGGACCGACTTTGGACACCCCTGACCTCATGTTAAAATGGCCAACTTTACAGTGGAAAATAATATGTTTACAGCCTGGTACAAAAACAGTTTTTGGTCTGTATAGCTAATTTTGCCCTGCATGACAACTGTGAGGGGGGGGGTGATTTTTTTGTAACTGTTTAAATTATATTAAGCCTTAAACTTCTGCATAATTAAGGGCGTGTCCACTCGAGTGACTGGTGAACTGCCACTCCTGTCACTAAATTCAAGTTAGGCGGGCGTGGTTTCAGCAACTAGCCACCTTAGCTTCACCAATGTCCCGCCACTTTATACATTTTTGGTTATCGGCGAGTGATGCGCGGTGACACATGGCCAAGATGGCGACGGCAGGCACCGCCTACTTTAAGCTTTAAAAATGCTCTTCACAAACCTATGGGTGACGTCACAGACACTGTGTCCATATTTTTTTACAGTCTATGGTCCATATGTGACTAGTTTGGAGTAGGCATGGGCCGGTTACTGGTTTCAAGGTATACCGAGGTTTTGAACAGTCAGGATTTCAAAACGACTAAAATGTTCTGTGATACCGTCTTCAAGGTATGAGCTGTGTTTATACACAATTCATTAAATCATTAAGTCATGTGATTGATTTGATGTTTACATTACGAAAATATGATATAATTTTTGAAAGCATTATAATTTAAAGGTTTTATTTTTACCTGGCATTTGAAAATAACACATTTTAGTATTGCAATGGCACCGTGAAAATTATTTAGTGGAATGAATGCTGATTGAAGAATATTTTGGGAGACCAGCACAAGGTTCCAGACATTTAAAAGTCCAGTACTGATAGCATGCTGTCTTATCAGCTGTGAAGTTTCTCCCGCTCTGACAGTCTATCAGTCTAGCAGTGAAGCTTCTTCGCATCCTCAGGTGAGTTACTGTCTTATATTTCGCTACCAGCAGTGAGAAGTTCTCTCATACAGGTAATTAACTCTCTGAGGGGAGGAAGAGTCCATTCCCTCCAGCTCTGCTCATCTCCCGAAATATAATAATGGCACAAAGTGGGTACGATGGCTACGGTCTCTTATCTCTGCAGGTATGTTCTTCAAAACACCTCACAGCCCAGAAAGCTTCATCATTAGCTAAGGAGCTGTCGTCATCATCCTGTGATGAGATTCAATGAGAGAAGACATTGCTGAAAATGTATAGTGCAGGCCACTAGTGAAAGGTAATGTGAAAGGACAGATAAAATGAGCGAGAGACGTGGATAGAGAGAAGGGTGGCAAAATAGCTAGGACAAAGGAGACAAATGGGAATTACTGAGGGTGGCACTCAATCAACTATGAAAAGTAAAGCTACATTGCACGGCCCTGTGATGTTTTTTTATCTGTGGATAGACTTTGGTCTAATGCACAGCAGTGGAGAGATCAAAGAATATCTTTTCATTTCCGTGTTATTCCCTGCGTCTGTACACCTGACATTAAGATCCATCTGATCATATTGCAAGTGGTCAGGCATGCCATGTGTCTGTTGCTGAAGTCTAACATTGAGGTTACAGCTGAGGTCCATGTTTCCGAACATTTCAGCTCAGACTGGTTCCCTTGCAGTGTTCACTCTGACACCTCTGCCTGCTACTCCCAGAAATCTCATGAATAAACAGCAAGGTATTAATCTATTTAAATGTGCTGCTTTGCATGCATATATTCTGATCATTGCTATGCAAATGAGGCAGATGTGCACGAAAGGCAAATAACATGAATGAAAGAGGGAGGGCGATGAAACAAAACACGTGAGAAAGGCATCTACAGTATCTAGTCTGCTTCATGTAATAATAAGTCCTCTTCATCCCCAGCTATCTGATCTCCTTATATGCCCAGTCAGGCCTCAAGGAAACAGTGTCATTGTATTAGGAAACTGAATTTAATTTAAAGTCCAGGGAGGGGACTGATAAGAACGTGATGTGTCACCGCGATTACATTTTCGCTTATCTATGTTTGCCAATGGACTTGTTGGGAATAACTAGCTCCTCATAGACACCTAATGTCCCAATCTAAACCCCGGACGCTGTATTCACCCCCACCACCGTTGTTCACGGTATACCAGACACGGCAGCTGCATTTTAAATGCCTTTAGATGGATGTCCTGTTATAGCAGGATTAGACTGCACACTCCTTGTTTTATTGCAGCCTCTTCTTTTTGTAATATCCGTGTAATGGCTTTTTCAAACTGCGGAGCCACGATTTCAGCCTTCGCTATTTTCTCATCTCGATTCGGCTCGGCTCCTGCAGCTCAGCATCTTCTTCCCGTTCAATTCCATCCAATCACGGTGTAATACAATTCCTGTGTGGTGAGACTTTAGAAACGGACAGTGTTGTTTCTTGTCTGTGTTCACGTAAAGATGTAAACATACACAAATGACTTTACAGGATGTTAAAAAACAGAGAAGACACCTGTAGGTCAGTGGCTCTCAATCTGGGACCGTGCCCCACTTGGAGATACTGCCAGGGTGGCCCCAGTTTTATGACTTTTTTAAAATACATTAATTTATCATTGAGGTGTAATTAAACATAAAAATATAGCTACCAACCAACAGTACTGCATTAAATAATTAAATGTGTTTTGTTTCATTTAAATTCTAAGTTGGAGATTGTTTATGTCATGAATTTTCTTTGGGGAGGTGAAGGGGTGTATCCTACGCAAGGTGGGAGGCGCATGCAGAAAAGTTTGATGATTTAATTGGGTCTGAGACTGTTTAGTTGCGTGGACTACTGTACAAAAAATGATCCTTAGGTCTCCCTAGGGTGGTACCCTTTCAAAAAGTACATCTTTGCACATAAAGAGTCCATGTTTGTACCAAAAAGTGCATAGTAGTCAAACAGAGGTACATATATTGGTACCAAATGTGTACTTAATGGTATATTTACAACCTTTTTGAACAGTACTGCCCCAGTGACAGCTTGGGACCATTTTAGGGCCGAGCACTGAGGTGTGAGGACCCTATTGTTCTTTAAGGAGTTTTTTTATTTATTGTTTTATTTTCTATACTCATAGTACATGGCTTTCTTAGTTAATTTTTGTTATGATTTTAAAAGAGAGATACAAATAGAAACAAATAAGCATACGCTGTAATATGTAAAATGTTGCACTTACATTTTTAAGTTTAAATAACTTGAATTAACAAGTCATTTTAACTTTGGATGAGGAGTTGGTATGAATAATAAAAGTTGAATGGCTTAAGTTAATACAACTTTATTTTTTTATAAATTACTACACTGAAAAAATCTCTGGTTGCACATGATTGAATTAAGTTTTCTTCAAATAATTTTTCATTAAAAAAAATGTTGGATCTTCGTAATTTAATTATATACACCAGTTCAACATGATTGAATCAAGTTTCCCTAAAATGAAATTAATTTTAATTAATGTTAATTTCATTTTAAGAAAACCTAATTAATTATGTGCAAATGATGTCCAGATGTTTTTTTCAGTGTATATATAATTCATACTTATAATTTATAATTTCCAATGAATTACTTATTATTTTAAGTTGTTTAAACACACTCAAATTTATTCATTGGATTAACTCAATAAAATTGTGGGCAGGATTTCCATCTAATATGAATGTGTACCCCTAACTCATAAAAAACTGCTTTACACAATAAAAATATATTGAGTTAGTCCAACTCAATTTAAAGTAAATAGCAATGCTCAATTAGTTGCCTCAACTCAATTTAGTGTAGTCTGAATAACTCGATTTAGCGTAGTTTAAATAACTCAATGTAGTGTAGTCTGAAGAACTCAATTCTGTTATTTTATATATAATGTTTAACATAAGCACATGTTAGCATGCTAATAATAATAACATATGATACTTTGGATGAGCATGTGCGAAGAGACTGACCTCTAAACAGGCATTAACACAGTTAGTGATCATTGAGTGAAATATGTCACATCCACAACCTAACCACAAGCACCACTCTTCTGCACGATGGTAACCAAACAATTTGAAAAAATATAACACAAACGCTTCTAAATCAATAAGATAAACGGACATTAAACACTATTAAGTCTTTCTCTTTACCTAAAAATGCATAAAATAACACTTAATTAAAAAAATAACTCTCCAACAGCAGTTGCATGCAAAGCATGCTGGGAAATTCTTTTTCCAGAACCCAAACTCAAACTAATTGTTTTAACGCAATTAAAAAGAAATCAATAAATTATAGTACATATTCATTTTGTGTTACACTAATTAAATATATATATATATACTTATTGCTCTTAATGAGGTATTTTAAATTAATTGAACACAATTTTAATGTGTCATTTCTAAGAAGGGCTTGAATCATTATTTGAGTGCACAAGAAAACCTGATAGGCAGCAGACTTTTTTCCATTTAAACTTATTTTTGTCTAGAAGGAAAATATCAGTAGACATATAAGATTTGTATTTTCTATTGGTGGATTGCAAGGATATGGAGTTACAGGGGCCTCTGCTGACAAAGGTGACCACAAATCTGTCCGTCTTTCAGACCAGACTTTAAACAAGCCATGCCTTAATGTACTTTTATTACTAAAAAAATAAACTTTACTATGATCCTTTATTCGTTAAAAAAGTGACCCTGTCTGTGAACTCCAGGCTAAAGACCTATTATGAGAATAGCATCAGAGTTGATTCCATTCATTCACTGATTTCACAATTTTAATCATTGACATGGTCTTATCTATATTAAAGATATCAAGGTTATAGTTTCACAGAATGTTCTTAACATTACTTAGGATTACGTAGGTTCTTGCAAATATAATGAAGCATGTATAATGTTTTAGGTGATCCTTGATCATTTAATGTCAAAGGGTGTCTAAAGCCTGATTTAGAGGATAAAAACATCATTTGCCTGTATAAACGAAGAACTATGGAAGTTTATGAGATGTCCTTCACAAATATGAAACAAACCTATGTGGGTTTTGTGTGTGTGTGAGTGTGAAAGAGAGGAAAGGAGATTAAACGATTGAGTTGATATGTTCTGCCACTCTGTGTAAAGAGCTTACAGCTTTACCTACTGTGATGTTTTCAATTTCCAGAGCTTACTGACCCAATGAGGTCACTCCGATGACACGTCAAGAATGATGTCATATTAAACTCTGTCTTTCTTACACACAGACAGTACCTTCAACAACTTCCCTCCCATTTTATTGAATGTAACACAGAACTCCTTTGTTTAAAGGGGCAGTTCACTATCATCTGCTATTATTTACCCACCCTTGTGTCTTTGAAGTATGACTTTGGGAGAGCAGTGCATTAGGTTGTGGGTTTGGTCCCGATGAACACACATGATGATAAAATCTACACATTGCAATGCACTATGAGCCGAATTGGAATAAAGGGTATGCCAACATTAACATTTACTCTATTGGAAGTAAGCAACAGTTCTACCAAATTATTATTAATAATGATTAGCCATTAGGAAAAATTACACATTACTTATTCAAGAAAGGTTGAATTTAAAAATAGTCAGACAAATGATTGCATAAATTGCTTTATTTATTGGCCCAATAACATTTAAAAGTAATTAATGTAAGTAAAAAACAACCCCACCTTGCAATACATTTCAAGTGAAAAACAACATATCTTCATGTTAAGTCATGTTGGAGGTGAGTAAATGATTTTTGGGTGAACTATCCCTTTAAAATAATATATTGCAGCACGAAATCAGATACACTGAAAACAAAAACTGCTTTCTACAAAAAAATACAGAAATTATGCAAGTTTGCAACAGTCAACCTGTCAAATAAAATCTGTCCTATCTAAAGTCTCACAAAAGGCTCAGTTGTTCAGAGCTGACAATGTGAATCATACAAGTCACTTGTGTACACCGCTCTGTAGCTTCACATGGCTTTGTGTACACAGGCCCGAGCTTTACTCGCACACCTGCAAACATCCCAGGGATGAAAGGACGAAAGGCAAAACGCCTGACAAGAGAGAGAGAGAGAGAGAGAGAGAGAGAGAGAGAGAGAGAGAGAGAGAGAGAGAGAGAGAGAGAGAGAGAGAGAGAGAGAGAGAGAGAGAGAGATGATAAATAAAAGCAGCTATCAACGTGCAAAGCAAAAATGGACGATAAAAATCCGGTTCCTCACGTTAGACAAACAACATGTTCCCTGGGTGGCCTTCAGATAACTGGGACTCTTTCATGTGTGTTTACAGTAGATGTTACAAATTAGGCCAAACAGACACTTCAGCTTTAGGAGGAGGGACTTTGATTGAGTGTTGAGGTCATTCTGGACATCAAAGCCCAAAAAGTTTCATTTATCGTTGTGGTTTCAGTATGGAGAAAAAGGCGGATGTGTGCACTTCTGCTTTTTTAACTTTTCAGTTAAAATGTCCTGAACAGGATCGACGGCTTTTGATGGTTCAGAAATAATTGATAACTTTTGCTATGTTGCTACAGGTCTCAGGGCAAGTCGTGTTATAGTACCGAAAATTTGTATTAATTTTTGATGACACAAATTTCCACAGTTTTTCTTGTCTCTGAGGAATTTCTTTTTTGTCCTTCCCAGCACAAATTTCTATCAATGGCTGTTCGTGTCTGTGGCATGACTTTCTTTATCGTATCATTTTGTATATTTTCTATTCTCATCGTTGTTTTCTATTTTTTGACAATTGTCGCTTGGGGTTAGGGTTAGAATCACTTTCTGAGACTTCCTAACCCAAACCCCAACTCTAACCCCAAATCCAGGCGAGAATAGTTTAAAAAGCGGACAAAAAACATGTCGAAACCACTGATCTATATAAATGACTGGATTGCGCATAGAACGCTTAACGTTAAAGCGTGAGGTGAACCCAACGCAGAGTTCGAGCGGCCATCTTGGTATACCCAACTGGCAGAGGGCGTCATTGACTTCCATTCAAAAACATGATCTAATTTTACCTGCTTTACAGCGCATCAGTCACACAAGGTTCATTTTTCGGATATGTGTACGTAAAATAATTGTTAATTTTGGTGTTATTTGCAATGTTTATGTTTAAATAGGGCAGGATAATGGATTTATAAAGTGAGTGTGTCTGCTGCATTCTGTTAATGACACGGGTATAAATAAAGTTTTTTTGACATTCAGCTACACGGTCAGCGTTATTTCTCTAAATAAGTTTAGGTAACTTAAAAAAAAAGTTTAGGTAACTTGTAAAGACAACATAATTACAAAACCAGCAAATTATTGCTTGCACATACGGAACAAAGCATGTTATTTATTCAGATTTCAGAATGAGCACGTTGTTATTAATACTAAATATGCTGCGTTCTGTATAATAACTGTTTAAAAAGCAAAATGTACAATGTCAGTAAATAACTATGTACATGCTTAGGACGTTTGCGTTGTAATAATGTACAGGGAGACTTCAAATATAAAAAAAGAGACTAGTAAAGTGATGTTTTATCATTAAAATCTGAACGTCCATTGATTTAATAGAATGTTTCGGTATATCAACATGGTGGCGCGGTGGCTTCACAGCTGTGACGTCATGAGCAATCCAGTCATTTATACAGATCAGTGGTCGAAACCAATGCATACAATTACATCCTAACGCAAACCCCGAATCTAACCCTAAGCCCAAGCAACAATGATTTAAAAATAGAAAAAAACGATGAGAAAAAAATTAAATGACACGACAAAGAAAGTCGTGCCACAGACACGAACAGCCATTGATAGAAATTCATGCTGGAAAAAGACATTCGTCTCCAGAGACACATTACACATAACAATTAGCAACCTACATTTGCCCAACGCTATCTCATGGCAATTCGTACGTATTTTACGAAGCGGCTTATTCTGATTAGTTCATACGGCCACATTCGTAAATGTTTTGTACCATTTGCTTTTGCCATAGGAATGTTTGTGTTGGGGGTGGAGCTTTGTTATTGTTTTTTTAATGTAAATCATATTTTTTGTACAATTATCCAACTTGTAATATACGTACAAACTCTTGTGAGATCAGGTTGAACTGCCTCACCAATAAGTTGCCATGTTACATGACAATACGAATACACAAATAAGAAATTACCCAGGTTTTTCTATTATCCGCAGTAGCGTTGGCGATTTATAATGACAGGCAAATACTGTGAGTTAATCAAATCCAGCTATTAGATTCACTAATCTTTTCTGAAAGACCATTTAAGGTACCATCCCCAGCAAGTAAAACAGGCAGGGAATTATAAATCTTGTGGAAAGAAATGCCACGCTTTGTATATGACAAAAACATTTTAATAGCCGTGTACGCCGGTAAGTAAATTACACAAGTGGATTTACTGTGAGTTTGCACATCACTGGTGTCGAACAAATCTCCAAGAATTTAATTTACTTATTATTCGCAGTCAAGCGTGTATTTATTTCATGCCTACCGGCTGCATTATTTCTTGCGCCGGCTGTGATTTGTGTAACTGGTGAAATGTGATCAGATGAGCTCTCTGGAAGCTCTTTATAATAAGAGGCATCCTGGGCTGTTTTTCGCCGTGTTGAAGGGCCGTCTCCGGTCCTCTTCACACAGCGTCCCTTGAATCCACACTACTGGGTATTAATCAGCTACTCCACTATAGCCACAGCACAAACTTAAATACCCCAGCCATTCACTAATGAACAAAACAAAAAGAAGAAAAAGGAAGAAGACATTAATTCAACTTAATGTGGATCACTTGAAATACAGTGCAGTTCTTCAGGGTTATACACAAATGAATAATAAAGGCCCAAGTACACTTTATTTTTAAGACTTATGCGAATGTACCCACACAGTCGAATGCACATCCTTTCAAAGTAAACTTAATTTGACTCATACGTGGACGTTTGACGCATGTGCATTGCATGATCCTGCCCTACATAATAGCCTATATACTTCTGTACATGCATACACTCTCTTAACAATACTCTATTGTTTCAATTCATAGTTGGGTCAAATATGGACAGATCCAACTGTTGGGTTATATAAAAACCCTATGCTGGGTTGCATTAACCCAACTATGGATTGAAACAACCCAGCATTTGGGTTGAAGTTGGGTTTGTCCATATTTCACCCAATTATGGGTTAAAACAACTCATAATTTTTTATCTGGTGGTGCACATAGAATACACCAATATTATTTTGGAAAGATATGCCACGAAATTTCACATACGCAAAAAGTGAAGTATGCCCAGGCATTAACGGTGTGCATGATCTCTGAAAGCCAATGTTGACATTTGAAATCACCTAAACAAACACGCACCTGCCCCAATAGAATCTGGACCTTCTTTTGATAGACCCGCCCCACACATAAGCAACCCAGCCAATGATGTCTGTTAGTAGACACGCCCCTTACTGCTGATTGGCTACAAGTGTATTTCGGTACTCGGCCCGACTCCCTTTTTTTGAAAATCATGCATCCTGCCTTTAAGTGCTGATTATACAGTATATGCATATACTTCTACGTCGTCATGCAGTTAAACATGAAGACCGCTAGTGGGCAGTATCCAACCATGTAACCCACATTAGCAGTGCAACAGCCAAAGAAGAAGCAGCTTGGCCAGTAATCTCACAAAAGAAGAAGCAGCAGCAGCTTGTTGTGTATGGCTGTTTCTTAATATGCGTTCTTCAGCGATCTTGCGTCCTTGTGTCCTCGCTCTACGTCATCATTAAAATCGAAGTTCAATTCCAATTCTCAAGAACGCAAGTACAGAGGACGCATGAAAACACCCGGATGAGTTCTTGATATCGAGGATGCATCGAGTGCAGACTTGCGCGCTGAAATCTGGGGAGGTCACGTGACCAGCAGGAAGTTCGCACACATCTCAATTCTCACAGGTTCGTTCTGTGTTCTCGGGACCTTGTGAGTTTGTTCTTCCAAGGTCGCCTGGCAAGACCAGTCTCCACGAGAACGCAAGTCCGTTCTTTGCGTTCTTGGAATTGAGAAACAGTCTATGATTTGAAAAGACCAACAGTGATGAATAGACAGCGACTTTTATTGCAGTTTGAGTAAAGTCACTCCTCTACTTGGCCCATGTTTGCTCTTCCCATCGCAAGCAGAAATATCTATGAAGAAATTAACATTTTCTTATTCTTTGTTAATTTAACTCAGCAGTTCGGTTGTCCCTTTTTGACTGAATGCTGGGTTATTTCCAAATGTTTAAAGTGTATGTGTATCAATCTATCTATAATATATTTAAATCTATTATCACATTTGTCCAGTCTAGGGATGCAGCGATTAACCGGTTTCACTATTAACCGCGGTTTAAAACGTCACGGTTAAGTAACCGTAAAGCCTTCGCTACACCGCGTGTTTTTGTTTCACGCACGCACGCACAAACCAGATCCACGAAGCACCAAGAGGCGCATGCGTCATGATGCATTGTATGACAAAGCTCCGCGTTCAAAAGAATATGTGCGCGTGACGCGTCTCTTGGTTGTTCGTGCATCTGGTTTGTGTGTGAGTGTGTGTGTGTGTGGGTGCGCGCGCACCTGCATCCGTACATGAAAGAGCCACACTTCAATCGGTCTACTCTGTACAGCATTAAAAACCTCCTGCTCGCGGATCAAACCCGGGCGGGGCTCCTGGTGGTCTGACTGCATTTCATTACGTTGAATTATTTTAACGCGTTAATGATTAATTAATGAATAGCATGAGTTAACACGTTAATCTTGCCACCCCTAATATTTATATTTGATTTTTGTGTAATATTAAGCTACACCTGTCAAATGACTGGCAGTACCTGGCCCAGGATGACCCTGTGTTATTATTCGTTTTGAGAGGCTCTTATCATTTTTACTTCATATATTTTACTTCAAACAAACCAAAATAATATAACTTTATTCAGTCCAAATGTAAAATTACATTTATTCAAAAGATCATTAAAATGAATAGCCTACAGGTTTTAAAGGCACCTATACTGTTTAAGTCAAAGCCAGCTAAGTTATTATTATTATCATTTGTCCAAGAATTGTAGAAAAAATACACAAACTGAAAATACAGAAACATTTAGCAATTGATTAAAAATGTATTCATGTGATTTTATACATTAATGTTGTGAAATAAATGAATCCTTAATAACCGTAATAACCGTACAACCGTGATTATTTATCAGACTATAACCGTACCATCAAAATCTATAATCGCTGCATCCCTAGTCCAGTCACACAAAAGTTTGATGATCTCAATATTAATTTCCCGTATGTTTGAGTAATGAACCATATGACATTTTGATGTTTTATATAAAGTCTCTTACATGAATCACCAATGTCAAAGGCTGCCCTTCCTTGACTAATATAGGTCACTAATTAAATTTTATCCCTTTAGCCCAAAGCGGATGAAAGAAACGCTCTTTTAAAGGCGCCCATTATTTTACTACAAGATGTGCTGATGACCATATCACATTTTTGTTCCTTTATTGTTTCTTTTTTAGAATAGATGTATGTGATTACATGTTAAAGGGCAGCTCCTTCAAAAGAAGAGCCCAGAGATAATAAGAAGCAGATCTCATTGTGTTTCTCTTAAAAGTAATAATCTAGACATGATACGATTCAAAAGTGATCCGACAGGCATTCAGAACGACATCATATTATTAAGTTAACCATAGGTCCTAATGTTTTGATGGCATGGTATAGGATACAGAGCTTCAAAAATTAAATAAATAAAGAAGAAATGGGTCTGTCTGCTGAATTTGAGGTAATCTTCCAACATCTCAACAAAGTCTTATTTACAAGTTAAGCAATGTAATTTAAAGAAATAGTTCGTAGGAATATAAAAATGGTCTCATAATTTACTCACCCTCATGCCATCCTAGATGTATATGATATCCTTTAATTCTATTTCACAATCAAATATGATGTATCACTTTTTCTGGCAGCCGTTTTAGAATGCACAAATGAGCGAGACCAAAGATCATATTGACTACTTTTCGAAGCAACGTCCGACAAATACTTGAATGCTTAAAGTCTAGTGTGACCATAGGATTAGGGGCGGTTCACATTTCGCGTCTAAAACCGCAAGGAAAACACAACCGCACCATTTCCTCGGCTGTGTCCGAAAGCTCTAAAATCCGAATACATGTCGGAATACTATGTTTGGTTTACCTTTTGTCTCCTGAGATACCTTTATGTCCTGTCGCACAATTCTATGCATTGGTGTGCATGGAGAATGTTATTGGTCGAGCCTGGTTGAGTTAGAGGAAGCAGTTAGAGCACCAATTTATTGTAAATAAAGTTATATTTTCACTTTTTAACATCTTTTAAGTGCATTTCTACTGAGAAATCAGCATTGTATTTTTTTTAAATATTGGATTAGTTATCATAAAGGCGCTCTCTGTTTATATTTCAAGCCGAATTCCATTTTGCTGTCTATGAAGTCTGTCCGAAAGCATTTCCCGGAGCTGCCTTCATGCCTCCGAAACCATTGACCCATGAGACAGCGAGGCAACAAGTCAGCTGCCTAAGCTTTCCGACACAGCCCACTTTTCCGACTAGCTTTCCAACACGCCTGAAAAAAGCATGTCGCACCGCGACCGTGTCGCTCTATTTGAGCCCACTTGCGGCACGTCTACATTCAAAATGTGAACCGCCCCTTAAACAGTTATATTGGTTGGATGATAGATTGTTTTTTGTGTTTCTCCAGACATGGAAAAACCAATGACCCTTATGAAAATTGTGGTTACCATGGTTTTACTACAGTATCCATGTTTTTTTATTGTAGTAAAACCATGGTTTATATGGCGAAATCTGATATTATATTGACGTATTCTACTTAAAGTGAAGACAGTAATGCAGACAAAGTCATCTTATCCCTTTTTTATACTGAAGGCGTCTACACCGCATTACGGCTGCGATGCGTTTTGTTCTGTCTTCCACGTGATGCCAACTCACACCAAGAGCATTTCAGAAGCAAAGCAAACGGATTCGCGAGACCATGTGATTTGCCTGTCCGACATTGTTTTTCTTGATTTTCTGATTCAAAAACGGATAAGTTGGCTAAATGTTAATGTTTTGTTCGGATTAATTCTGTTTATTGTTTTGTTTTTTCTATGTCCTATTTTGTTGTTCTTTAAAGTTCAGTTATGTAGGACAAAGATTTAAGATTTGTAGCTGTCCATATTTGTCTAAAAACATCCCCAATTATGTACAGTATATTTCACATTCAGTGCCTGTGAGCAAGATAATGTGAATTACGGAAGTCTGCACGGGTGTTTATTTTGAAATTGACTGGGTATTTGACTTTTATTTTGTATTTACGGTGCCGGTTCAACACGGTGCACGGCAAAAATAGACTAGGCGCCTATCTTTAGCCATTTCTGGGATGCTTTTGAAACGTGCCGCACCGCAGTGCATCTGGTTTAAACACAAGCGTTGACTAGAATGACCGTGATAAGTTACGATTACCTCTTTGGTGTAAATAAGGGGTTAAAATGTTCACACAACCACAGATTTGCAGATATATTTGAATCTCCTTTTCTCTTGGTCACCCTCTCTCTGTATATTTGTGTTTCACAGGTAAACCTTTGGCACAGTCATTTTCAGCCTGTATGTTATCTCTTAATTGCTTTTACTTTCACATGTATGTGTGCGTGGGTGAGTGTGTGCACTCTTGAAGTATTTGAAACTCCATGTCAATATGGTTGCTATTCACCCCCGCCCTTCCCTCTGTCTTCTAAATGTATTTTAATCTTCATGTTTTTCCTCCTTATAGCATATAATTAAATGATGAAATCCATTTCAGGAAAGTATTATTGCATCTTAACTAAGAAGAACAGGGATGAAATGGAGCGAACAGACGGTTTAATTAATTTATGTAATTCAGTAGTGTCAGTAATTTTAAAATAATCTAAAATTGATTAAAGTTTTTAAACTTTTTGTAGAAGCAAGAAACCTGTCAGGTTTTAAAACAGTTACACGATTGTGCTTTATATTTATGTATTTGGCAGACACTTTTATCCAAAGCAACTTACAGTGAATTACACAAGATATACATTTTATCAGTATTTGAGTTCCCTGCATTGGTCATATAGGTTACGGGGGTGGAGGTTATTTTGTATTCACTTTTTATGATACAGTATAAGAAACAGACATTCACCATAGGTTTAGGGGGGCTGTGTCATTTGGCGGCCCCCTGTTGGCGATGAGCCTGCCAAAGTTATCTCTATATGTGTTCAATTATGCAATTTAAATTAGACTTGTTTTCTTTAACTGTGTTTTTGTATATTGGCATACACGCCTTGTTTGAAACTGTCATAAATTAATTACCGTTTCTGTTTGCCAAGACAAAGGTTTTAAATGTTGCATGTATTTTTGCAAAGTTTCATTAACTGCACTAAATAATTGTTCCACCAGTTACATTATGCTGATATAGTACAAGGCATGTTGTCACAAAATATGTTTTGAATGAACTGTTGGGAACAATGAGAATGCTCAGTTTTTTTTTTCAATACCTTAAAATAAAAACTAGTGCCGGTCTCTCCTCCACTCTTGTACTAAGTGAATGAGGTGACACCTGAAAAGGACCCCACCTTATCATGTCCTTATCGTATACATTGGTCTCTTTTCAGTGGGCTCTATCAGAGGAAGGTCTCATGTATGGCTATGCATTTGCACATCCAGTTGGGTGCTAATAAGGTCATTCTGTTCTTTTTGATGTGGGCCAGGCACTGATGGAGTGAGAATCTTGAGAATCTTTCTGAATATTGTGACACTGCCATTGAGAGTTCTAGAGGTTTAAATGTCTGCGTGAAAGTAGGAAGGAGGGCGAGAGAGAGAGAGAGAGCCCCAAGGTCTAATCCTATATCACACACCAGTCAAATTCTTATCATCCTCACTGCCTTTGATGTGTGTGTGAAGGTCATCTTTTAAAGCTTGCCAGGTACTTCACATCAGTTTAACCCAGGGTTAACCTGCAAACCAACTTCCTCGTACCTGAAGCCAATGGCTGAAACCCCATCTGAGGAAAGCGAAAAAATAAAATAAGATCTCTGTTTGGCTTCATGTATAAAGTGTCTGTGAAACATTCTCCACAACAAGGAAATAGCAGCAGTATCAAATGGTAGAACCATAGTACTTTTATGTACACTGTCGTAAGTAAAGGTCAGATAAAGGTTTGTTTTTACCAATATGTACATATGAGGTACTAATATGAACGTTTTTGGAACAAAGGTGTAACCTTTGAAAGGGTACTTACTCATTGACAGATTTTTCTGACAGTGTACTGTAGTACTAAAATGTACGTGCTATGGCATTTACATAGTACTTAAATGAGATGCAGGGTCCTTTTTGGTATGTTGATACCACTTTACTTGAAGGGGACGTTGTTAGAGATGTCTTTGTTATGACAACTTGACATAAACCGATACATCATATCTTGGTCATAAATGTTATAAAATATGTCATAAATGTGTCATAAACATGACATAGCAGAATAATTATCAAACTTAAGAAACTACCTCACTTTATAGGTTAGCATTACATTAAACTGTTATTTAAATGTAATTAAGTGTTAATACTCTGTCAAATAGTTTTATAACAGCATCATGAATATTTTTCTTGACCTCAACTACAGTCCAACATGTCTTGGTAATCTGATTATGAAGGTGTCATGTCAGTCTTTAATGGCGCACTTACACTAGCCAAATCAAATCACGCTCGGGTGCATTTGACCCATCGGCGGACGATTACATCTTTTTTTGAGGGCGCATAATGCAAAGTTCGTCAAAACATGTAAGTAGCCCATCATGTGTGTGGTTCGTCATTTCAAAATATGTGTTCGACGTGTCGAGTGAACCTATGTGCATCACGGTTTTTGCCAAAATAAGTGCCTGCTGCACACGCGTCTAAAGGGTTTATGATAAAAGAGACGCTCGCGTTTGCCAGATACTCGCATAATCTCATACGTAATCAGAGTTTACTGTTAAGGGAGTGTCTTGCGTGTATTTTGTGCATGTGAGCGTCTCTTCTATCATAAACGGTTTTAACGCATGTCAGTAGGCACTTATTTTGACGAAACACGTGAAGCACATGGTTCACATGACGCAACAAACAGATATTTTTAAACATGAGCAATACACACGACACTCCGAACACATATTTTGAATTTGCGCCCCTTGGAAGAGCAGTCACCAGCCGCCACTGGTTTGACCCCTAAAGCCTGGTTCGTTTGAGTAGTGTGATCGTTCTGTACAGCGGCAGGTTGCAGATTGGTTAATCGCGCTCTGGCCGGGTTGCAGAGGTGGGCTGGAGATTGGTTCACTTGGGCTCATGCGCGAAAGGTGCAGTGTGATCGCTAATCGCGCCAGAGCATGTTTCAAAAGGAGAGACAGAATTGTGCGCAACCACTCACCTTCATCTGCCTTTGTTAAAACCTTCTGATGCGTGCAGCGGGGTTACGTGAATGTCTAAACTGCACATACGACAGATCAACTGAGCAATATGATGCCATTTGAGAGGGCTCTGTCATTGCGCACCAAATGACTATGACTGAATAAAAAACACCGACTTAACATTACAATGGGTTCCAGTGTTGAGCACTGTACTTCCTGCTTTGTTCAATACAATTGCATCCTAATGACGAAAGCGCGCCCAGGGCTCGGATCGATAAAAGTACAGAGTGAGTGCGTGCTTCTGGGGAGTAGGGGGGACAATCGTGCTGGGGCATTGTTTGGTTTGGATAATGTGATTGGGCCCTAAGTAAAGTGTAACCGGTATGATTTTAAAAGTAGTGTACAATACAGTTGTGTCTGTACAAACCCTGCCTCCATTTGCACCTGACTGCATTGCAACTGGACCAGTCTATCTATTTAATGGCCTCACAACTCTTCTTCCCTGAGTTTGATGGATTTCTCAAATACAATTGTAATACTAATTTGTACCTATTGTTCTGCAACGTTTGATAATTTATAAGAATCAGCAATTTTTTTGTATTCTTTTCTCTCATTTAAAGGCAAAAACATTTAATTGTAATATATTCAGTCAAACCAATTCATCAGTCGTACAGGAAAGAATGTAAAAACAAGGTGATCATTACATATGTTGTTACCCTTAAGGCGACGTAGCTGATGGTGGCAGTGCCAAGACAAAAGAAAATCATGTTCTTTTTGTTTCTCTGAAACAAAGCCTTAAAGACCAAAGCCATTTAGATGATGCATTATACCTCAACCATGTGCGATGATGATAAAATGGGATAATATTATATCAGACACATCAAACGGTAAATTGGCCTTCTTTACAGTACATAGAGTGCAGTTTCTATGGCTCCCAGTAGTCTTTATTTGAGATTGGATAGCTTACATTAATTATTTGCTTTTTGCCTTTTCAGTATCTTGTAAAATTGCTCTTCTGAAATGCAATACTTTTTTATTAAGGGGAACACATATACACTATATTTGCATATGCAGAATTTTTTTTTGTTTTCAATTCTGTAATTGTATTATTATACATTTATACATTTTCAGAATATTTAGATATCCAGTTAACTGGTTATTAACCCAACTGTCTGAAAATGTCCAGTTAAAGGAATTAAATACTTGAAAAGCATACTTTTATTAGGATTTTTAAAATAAATAAAATTACTTCAAATAAATTAAATTAATTTTTTAATATCTTAAAATAAAAACTAGTCCTGTGGCCGGTTGCATAAACATAGTCGTGACATTAAGACTGCGTCTTAAGAATGATTCTGACTAACTAGCAATTGGTTAGGGCTAATCAGTCTTATTATTTGGATTTAAATTAGACCCATCTACCTTTATATGTAACACACTTAAAACAGTAATGATCAGTCTGGAAGAAAAAAATTCATGACAAACTTTTAAGACTAGTCTTAAAGTTTTATGCAACCTTAAAAAGGGACCTCATCTTATCAAGTTCTTATCGTATAAATTGGTCTATCTTCAGTGAGCTATATTTGCATATGCAGATTGTTTTTTTTTTTTTTACTGTAATTGTATTATTTTACATTTGCACATTACTTTTTCAGAATATTTTTAACCTAAGTTAAATATACAGTTAACTGGTGTTAATGAAACCTAAATGTCTGAAAAATAAAATAAAATAAACTCAAATGTAAAGTAATTCAATCTGTTGTAAATTTCTCATGGTACAAGAATTTTTTTACCTTTATATTTCAAGAGATGCATCTCGTGTGAATTCACCCAAACTTAATATTATTTTAAAGATCTCAAAGCAGCATTTATTTTCTAACCCTTTTAAAATAAATATTATTAATATACATATTCTTGTTGATAAGATTACATTATTCTGTGTAGTATTAATTTCCTTGTTTGTTTTTACTCTGGAACAAGAGTAGCGGTGTGTTTACCTGTTTGCCCAGACTGTTGTAAAGTATTACTTTGTTTCTGTAGTAAAAGTACCACCACAGTATATTCAAATATTATAATACTCGGTTATTGAAGGGACTGCAGTTATGTATTACAAAACAAAAAATTTATGCAGCCTTAGATGAAAGTGTGGGGTGAATTAGTGGTTATACCATGGTATAGGCTAGTATTATTATATGGCAATAAAGAATAGTTATAAATATGTCATGGTACATGTCAAACAACATAGTATTACTAATTTGTATCTATACATGTTAATACCAAGGTACTTTTATGTTTAAAGTTATTGTTTAAAACAAATCCTGCTGAAAATAATGTAAGCCAGTTTAAACACTCTATTAATTCATGTTTTTTATCATTTTTAGGATATTTTTAGATTTACATTGCTTATAGTTTTATATTTCCTATGAAAGCCATAGTCAGCTGTTATTGAACATTATATTGCATGCTAAAAGGGTTTTATGTATCCAGATGGCCTTAAATATATTACAATAACATATTTCTAAAACTGTGTGCACATAAAAAGTAGATAATAGAGAACCCCTCTGTCCTGAAATTAATCATTATTGCAAATGATCTGTCAGCCTAATCAACTGATGCAGAATATGTTTGAGGAATTTCAAGAGCTCGCATTTCAAGTGCAACCGCCTCCCTCATTTGACTTTACAATGCTGCTCTCTTCCAGACCAGTAAAATAACATGAATATTTCTCCCTTTACCCCATCTCTCTCTTGTTCTCTGTGTCTCTCTGTCTCAACCCGACTGAGAATGCAGTTTCAAAGCTGTAGCCTATGCTGAATAAGAATTGATTTTTTTTAGAGCACAGATTGACATTCATGAACTTTACAGAATTTACTTAGATTTAAGAAAAAATGTATGCAGAAAATATTGTATTGTACTCTAAATTTTATCCTGAAGTCAATGCAGGCCAAGTAATTTACAAAAACAAATTACAGTAAACAAAAAAATACTGTTTATTGTTTTAGGTTGTTTAAGAACAGCAAAACAGGAAAGAAGAACATAATGCGAACATTTGTGATGAAAAGCAGATAATTTACACGCAGATTTATCTTTAAAGTTCACACAGTACGAACTTGCTTTCACACATGCAAAACTGTCAGAAAAGTGTGTAATAAAATAATTCAAACAAAACACTTCTTGGTAACAATCTTTAAAGAGCCCCCATTTCAGTACGTTGCTCAAAAAGAAAGTTATTTTGTATGGTTTATGGTTCAAAAAACATATTTTCACATACCCTACATTATTGATTTCCCTGCCTCCCTGAAATGCGTCGATTTCTACAAAGCTCATTGCTCTGATAAAGCACTGTGTGCTCCGATTGTCCAGCTATTTAGTGCGTTGGGACCGGGTGTGCCTCATACATCTTGCAAAAGTGAAGCTGCTTGCTCTTTTCATCCCCCTGGTGGCTGGCTGCAGTATAAGTCATAAACCCCGCCCTCTCCCTGCAAACGAACGGGACTCTGCTCTAAATAAAAAATGATTTACACTTCCAATAAAATTTTCCGAAAGGTTTTGGTCCTTTAAGGTAGTTGTTATTACGCAGATATATGTTCAATTGTTAATTTTTGTTATAAGTTTGATTTTAGTGTGTCATTATGATTGCCGTGGTTGAATTGGACTTCCGTTTGGGCGGAAGTTAAATACAGCGGCTCCATCTCTGGCTCCACGAAGGATTCCTTTTGCGCATGCCCTGACTCCAAACTGACGTTTTTACGTAATATGGTACCACCCATGGTCGGACATTTTTGGCTTCAATTCACTACAATGGAAGGCAGCGACGTCGCATCGTCCATCTATTTTTACAGTCTATGGCTGGAATTAAAGGATTACCTCAAGCATGTGCTGGAAATGTAAAATCGTGAAAAGGAAAATAGGGGCTAACAAAAACTAACTATGACATATGTTTACAACATTTATTAATCTTTGTTAATGTTCTCTGATAATTCCAATGCAATAGTTCATTGTTTGTTCAAATTTATTCTGCATTAACTATGTTAACAAAAACGATGCCATCTTAACTTATGATCTTATCCTAAAAAAGAAATGCATTCCTGGGGAGAAAGCAAGCAAAAACTGATACAGTGAAATTAAGGCTAACTATATAACCAATATAGTCCGCTATGAGTATTCCACTTTTACCCTAAATAACTAGGGCTATGGTTGGACGTCTTTACTTTCACTGACAGCCCAAATGTTGCCTTGTTTTAGCCAAAATTGCTTGCTGGGTTGTGTCAAAAAGGAACATACCCAACAGTTGGGCTATAATTTAACCTATGCTGGGTTGATTTAGGGGCGGGGCACACCAAAGCTTTTTTACGCAGCTGAAAACGGCGGGTGGACCCCGACTACCAGCTTTATTTCAGCCAACTGACAGCTTTCTTCAGCTGAGCGCTTTTTTTGCTGTGATACTTGCTTTGTTTATCAGTCATTGTACGATGTGCCGGATGGATGTTGTGATATTTGTCCCACCCCTCCTCCACTGTGATTGGACGGCCGTTTGAGAACTGACATTGACGAACTAAACTTTTCACCCAAAGTAGAATATTTTTAAACTCTCTGCACTGAGTGTGGAAAAACAGCAGCGCGACGGCTTTCAGTGCGGAAAAAACGCTAGCTGCTAGCTTTTTTGAAAAGCACTGTGCTTCCATTGGAAACAATTGAAAACATATGCCGGCCGCAGGCGTAAACGCTTTGGTGTGCACGCCCCCTTACCATAGAATGCTAACCAATGGGTTTGTCTCTTTTTATCCAATTTTGGGTAAAAAATAACCCAGCATTTGTACACTCTGTGCACTGTATATATTATAGATTAATATTTCTCTGTTCCACATAACAGTAAGGATAAAAAAGATAAATAAGACTTCACAGTAGAATGCCTTTGGTTTTATTGAAGAATAGGGTTTATGGCAAGAATCTGTTTAAAGTAAGTGTGCTGGGGAAAGATAAAGCCTAACACAATGATTTGTAGTTTTCAAATTTTTGCTGCTCAAAAGGTCTCTGGGAACATATTCTCACAACCATAGAATGGTTTGTTTAACTGCAATCCATTTGCTTTTATTTTGATCCTAAACAGGCCCATATTGGAGGGTGCCTGGAGATCACCTATACTTGAGATGTTGGAATTCTAGATGCAAACGTACCAGCCTCAAAATGCATGTCACGAAAATATCACAGTTAGATAAAATGTATTTCACCCGCTTGCAAAACAAGGTGATGAATGTGTCGTGTTTTGACACTCGAGATGTAAATGGGCAGTTATAGAAAATGATTTTTCATTAGGGGCTCTCTTACTTCCCGTCTTTAGTAGAGCTTGTTGTCGAGCAATTTCGGTCCACTGAGAGGTGTTTCATGTCATTTGTTTGATGTTCCGTTGAGAAGGGCGAAGGGCCTGTTAATGTGACAGCTGCGTGTTTGTATGTGAGCACAAAAGAGAAACGGAAAGCCTCATTAGAGCTGTCCACAGCCTTTTGAAGGGGATGAAATAAAACTCTAAAGAGAACAGGAAAAGAGAAAAAATTGAGAGAAGCTGGTGGGGGAGAAGTGGCAGAGGGGTTTAAATCCGATAGCTCCAAAACTGCTTTTTAAGCTAAAAGTATAGTTCAGTTTTACCAGCCTTATCTCACATGAATTTGTATGTATTTTATGGGTTGGCTAATTCATACAAAGTGTGTAAGGAGGGTTGAGGCCAAGTGGATTCCACAAGCGGGTCTTTATTAAGGATCTGAGCATAAAAATCCAAAATGTCAAAAGAGCAAAGTAATGTTCATAACATTAATCAACAATGGTGTCATAGAACGCTTAGTAAGGCAGAGAACTGGCAATACTTCGCAATGTGGCAGTTCAAATACATGGCTTAAATACAGGATGACAGGAAATGACAAGACAGGAGGTGTTTCTCAATGTAGAGGCTAGGCAAGGCTCCTCTTTAGCATTCAAAGAACACGTAAATGGAACAGGCTAGCAAGTGCACGTCATTGCGTCATTACATCAGTAAAAAAGGTGTGCTTTCGGTGCTCAGTCCTTGGTTGAAATTCCAAGGATCCTCGACATTGGAACAGTCCTTCGACGGATGTCGATGACGTAGCATCCTTGAAATTCAAGCTTCCGATGATCCTTCCTTGACATAGAGAAACCTAGGAACTTATGTGGCAGGAACAGGAAATGACAGAGTTCAATATTCAGGTGAAGGCTTCCTCTGGTGGACAGGAGCCTGATCAAACATTAAAAAGTGAATTGAAGAAAAACATCCAATTGTCATAAAAAAACGGAACCCTAACTGCATGATTTTTTTTATGACAATCAGATGTTTTTGTACGATTCACTTTGTAATGCTCCAATGCCCCAAAAACAAACATAAAGAAGAGGATAGAAGAAGTCGTCCGCTGGAACAACCCTGGTGCTTTTAACATTAGAGTTTGATATATAAATATGAGAACATGAATAAAACAACAATCTTTTAAATATGTCTTTATTAAACATTATCATTTCATTAACGTTTTTTACTAAACAAACAGTACAGATATCTTAAGATTTGTATTTTATTCCTCGTCTAGTGGTTCATTCAATACAAATATAAGCCAAACATTCTGAATCATGTAAAATAATTCATGTTTTTAAACTGCAAAGTTTCCATACTTTACTTACAGAGTGTCAGATAAATATATACATTGTTTTGCTTGGATTGATCAAAGAGATACGTCACAGGCTTGCCTGCTCGGACAGAATCGCCTCAAGTTCGGTCATTTTCGGATGCGGAGCCGCGCGGAAAGTTAAAAAAAATGCCGTGCACACCGCCACGCCACCGGTCTCGGGCACCCAACGCGCACGACCGCCCACTCCGCGTTGACGTCCTTTTTGCCACGCGCACCAACGTGCCCGTGCGGACGCGGCGAGTAAACATAGCTTAAGCCGTGGGTGGCAATTTAAAAAGTCTCACTGCTAGATGCTGCTACAAATCTACACAGGACCTTTAAAGAACACAGGCGCAACATTTCACTTCCGTAATGACCAACAAAATCTACAAAACATGCTTTTTTGGTGTTAAATAACGATGCAAATACCATTTAATCGATCAGTGCAAACCTTATTAAATCCATTAAAATCCATTAAAATTTTGCATCCAAAGGCTCCTACAAATGCATACTGACAGTAGTTTTTTATCACCAAAAGAGGGTTTGTGTTGATACAAACTGTTGGTAAATCTGGCCCCTAGTGTCTAAAATCTAAATATCATTTATTTCCGCACTTCATTTTGGTGCTGAAATTAAAGACATATTAAATACATACATACATACATACATACATATGAGAAAGAGAGAAAGAGAGAGAGAGAGGGAGAGTGACCAGTTTGGAATCACACAATCCAGGGAGAAGATCTCACTATGCAATTCTATATGATAGATTGAGGCTTCGGGAGGAATGAAATGAACGAGGGATGAAACACCACAAGCTGCAGATGAAGTGATAAATGGCAAAATGAACCCTAAATGATGTGTGGGGGTGTGGCTTGACGTTGATATATTGGTTGAAGGCATGATTGATGGATCCCCCGATTGGTGGCAAGTGTTGAAGGTGGGCTGTGCGTCACACTGGAGCACTTAGTGGTGTCATATCTCAGATTTATATTGTCAGAGATGAATCTGTTGTTCTGTGAGATGAACACAACTGATGAGGGACATTTTACTGAAATTTCTAACAGTGTGTCAAAATACAGAGGTCTCATCTTTTAGATATCTACTTTTAGTCTAAAACTTTGCATGGATTGGTGAGTTTTACTTGTGAACTAATAACTCTTACACAGGTTGGGGAGATGGAATTTGACATCTCCAACCTGCAGGTTTTTGAAACATTGGCTTGAACCAAGACTTTCTTGCTGTGAGGCAACTGTGCTACCCACTGAGCCACTGCGCCGCCCTGTGCTGCTTCATACATTCAAATTATTTTAAAATGAGCATCTGGTTGGGTTATATTCTGAACTCTAACATGGTTGTGCTAACATGCTTTGTCAGGGATAAACTGAAGTACTGAAATGCATTTGGTGACAGCCATCCGGTAATCTATTAACATAATGATGGCATAGAGCTACAGACAGTAGGCTACAAACATATTCACCGCTACACTAAACTGCGCTCATATCAGCCGTCAGTCACACTCAACACACGCAAACACCTACTCCCTACATGAGCTAAGCCTTAGGAAATGTTAGCTATTGGCCAAAGGCATAGGGAAAATCCACTTCATCTATAAGTCTTTTTTCCACACCTTTGCGCTACTGTGTACACAGCTGAAATGCCAGCAACACCATGAGTGTATTTACCAGGGTACTTAAGTATAATGTGTGATATCGCTGTGTTATATAACAAGCAGACAAAAAAGCTAAACCATCTGTTGTATAACAGCTTATAAAGGAAATATGATTGACTGCTTTGTTAAATACACAAATGCAATTTTGAATTACAGGATTGTAAAGGGGCATGTATGACAATGTATGTTTTGCTAGTGGATACAATGCCTGCATAGATTTATAAACCCAGTTGGCTGTTGTATTATTTTTTTAAATCATCCTATTATAAAATGCTGGGTTATTTTTAAGGGACATTCCACTTTTTTGAAAATATGCTCATTTTCCAGCTATCCTAGAGTTAAACATTTGATTCTTAAGCTGATCTCCGGGTCTGGCGCTAGCACTTTTAGCATAGCTTAGCACAATCCATTGAATCTGATTAGGCCATTAGCATTGAGGTAAAAAATAACTAAAGAGTTTTGATGTTTTTCTTATTTAAAACTTGACTCTTCTGTAGTTATATTGTGTACTAAGACCGACCCGCAACTAAAAGTCGCAACTTTAAATTTTCCGTCAGTCTTAGCACACGATGTAACTACAGAAGAGTCAAGTTTTAAATAGGAAATTGAAACGCTTTGGTTATTTTTTAGCGTGATGCTAATGGTCTTATAAGATTCAATGGATTGTGCTAAGCTATGCTAAAAGTGTTAGTGCCTGACCCGGAGATCAGCTGAATTGATTCCAAAACGGTAAAAATCAAATGTTTAACTCTAGGGGAGCTGGAAAATGAGCATATTTTCAAAAAAGTGGAATGTCCCTTTAAAGCAACACCAAAGAGTTTTTTTTACCTTAAAATAACGTTTCCAAAAAAGTTTCAGTGGTTCATCCACTCAAAACAGGGTGAATGGCACTTTCACATTCGCTTTGCAGCCCTCTATCGGCCAAAACCGCACTAAAGAAGTTTCCAACCGTCGAGTAGTGGTTCTGTAGTTCGAGTGAAAACTACAAAAACTTACGGCAGACCTACAATCCAATCAGAGCAAGCAATGCTGCAGTATTTACGACAGTGGTAATGAACAATTACGCTTCTAACCTGTAGGGGGAGCAAAGAGCAATAAGTCTTTAGTGTTGCTTTAACCTATGCCGGGTTGTTTTAACCCATTGTTGAGTCAAATATAAAAAAATTCGGGTTAATTTAACCCAACAGCTGGGCTCGTCCCTTTTTAATCCAACACTGAGTTAAAAATAACTCAAAAAGTAACAAAAAAAAACTTTAGTTGGGTTTTCACATGCAGCAATTACATTATTCATAGTTAATCTGAAAAGGTCCACCTGTGGTTGTTTTGATACTGTCCACCTGTTTTGCATGTTTGTGCATCAGAATGAATCAACATAAAGTTTGACACTCAATAAACAAAGATACAGGGCTGCTCCAACCGAATAGGCAGCCAGACAATTGATAGGGAAGTCGGTAAGAGACCATCTACAACACTAATAGAGTTGCAAAGCTATTTGGCTGAAATTGCAAAAACTGTCCAGACATCAGCAATCTTTATGACACCTCACAGATTCGCCTCTGGGATAGCGGCTAGAAAAAGATGGTGTTAAATCATGCCTGAGGTTTACTAGAAGTCATGTGACAACACTTGAAAACTTTGGGAAAGAAAATGTTGTGGTCTGATGGGACACAACTTGCGGTCTTTGGTCTGAAAGTACTCCAAATAAAGCCCAATGCCCGTAAATCCATTCTTTCAATCAAGCGTGGTGAATTGAACCATTATATTTTGGCATTTCTTTTTAGAAAGACGAAATGGAAATCTTGGTGCGGATGAAGCCTTCTAGGAGTAAATCCGTGAATAGAATGAGTTTCAATCAATCAGAGATCTGAATTTCGAGCAAGCATTCATTTCCGATGAAATATCGCAATATGCTATTTACAAAATATCGACTGGGGTGGCCGGATCAGCAATTTTTTGTAAACGTGATTCTTCTTGTTACTTCATTCAAACTTGAAATGTTTTTCCCCATTTTGTATTATGGAAGAATGGAAATGCATTATTTAATCGTAATTTTAAGAATGAAACAGAAAATGTAAAAACGTTGGGGGGGGGGTGAATAGCTGCTTTTTGAATTTACTGCATAAACACCTTATAACCTTTAGCATATTTATTTATACCAAAACTTTGATTATGAGACTAAGCTGCTGTGATTTTCAGAGTTTGAAAACACATTATACCCACACACACACACACACATACATACACCTCATTGTTTGGTAAGAAAACAGTCATTGTTCTGCCACAGAAAGGTGGCTTTGTCATCTAAATGGAGCTTTTCTGCTTTAGCTAAGGGGACTGACAGGATAATTGTTTCACAAACTGCTTAAATACCAAATTATCCAAAGCCCTAACGTTGGCAGTGTTGGTGGCAACCTTTTGCTTCTGTAAATCTCTATTTTGTTTATCCAGAATGGTTAAATCACTATATCATTATACAAGTGTGTGTTTTATTGTAGAGATTTATGATAGTTATAAAATAAGTGAATATTTGTAAGCATGGATTTGCTGACACATATTTGACACGCATAATTCAGTCCCAGTCAAACGTGATTATGCGACTGATTCAACGCATAATCAGCCAAAGTCTGCATATTTATACAAGGGACGCATTTTTTTCAAATACGCCGCACTTCCGCAGCATAAATTGCAGATTTCCGTGCGCAAAATATGTGGGGCATGCATGATTTCATAATCCGCGCATTTTCGTATCAAAAATATCTTAGCAGAAAGTTGAAAAATGTTGCATTTACCTCACACAAGCGCAGCCATGTCCCCTGTTGCCATGGGAATGTTATGAAGTGACGTGATTATGTGACGTGAACTTCATTGAAAAGCTGCAAAAGCTAAAAACAGTTTTTGCAAGTTTCCGAGTTTTTGCAAGTTCCCGCAATTTTATCGCATAAAATTGCATAAATATCCCGCATATTCCATCGCATTTTTTAAGAAAACGTGCCGTAAGATCAAGAATTTTTGCCCGCAACAATCACAAAAAAACTCAGTGTATTTCTGGAAGGACTGATTATTGGTCTGTTGCAGATGTTTTATTAGAAATATATACTTTACACTATGTGATCACATGTAGAGCATTGCGTTAGCAGCACAAATGGTCATGGATTGGATCTCCACGGAATACACATATTGATTAAATGTATACCTTGTAATGCAAGTCACATTGGATGGAAGTGTAGTAAATGTTCAGTGTGATCAAAAAGTTTAATATATATGTATATATTTCATTATACTAATCCTTTACTATATATGTGTGTTACTATGTAAACTTTCTAGAGTTAGGAGCATTGGGCGGTTAATGGTAGACATAAGTTACATTGCCCCTTTTCTGGGTGGGGGGCTGATTTCAGTCATTGCCACCCCCACTCTGACAGAGATACTCATCAATCTAACAGAGATCATCACCCCCCCCCCCCCACCCCAGGGTATGTGACATACCACCTGTTGGCATGCTGTTTGCAGAAGCACAGTGTGAGAACTGCTGCCTTAAACCCCTTTCACACAGAGCGTGGTCCCAGAAAACTCCCATAAAATTGCCAGAGTGCCTTCTGTGTAAACGTAAAGACGTCCCGGATTGATCCCGACATGGGGACCTAGTTGCCGGGATCGGTCCCAGCATGCTCCCTCTGTAAACAAAAGGTAGGAATAATGCCATAAGGGATGCAGCATTTGGATGATGGATGTATTATGAATGATGTGTGGTTTCTCGAAAGAAAATCCAATAAGTGCACGATTACAATTACATTACACGTCACACCTTGATGTCATGTGTCTTTATGAGATCTTGATGGGATGTGTGTGAATGCACGCACAGAGAGTGTGAATGAACCAAAATTAAACACATTTATCAGTGTATTTCCTGGAATCTAAAACCCTATTCACGCACCACTTTGATCCCAGAAAAGTTCTGTAACATTAACAAACTCTATTAAACTAACTTGCACCTTTAATTCAGCTGTCTCTATTTGGTTTGTTGATCTAAAAAATGCTGATACCTAATACATGGCCAAATCGAACTGTTTAATTAAATTAACCTAGAATGTGTCCGTATTTCATCTAATCATGGGTTAAAACAACCCAAAATTTCAGATTGAAACACCCCAACAGTTTCAACAGGTTTGTCCATATTTTACCCAAACATTTTTATAGTGTAGATTAATCTGGGTGAAAAGCAGTGTAACTAGCCTCATTTCACGCTGTTGTTCATCTTTGTCACGTATAAACAACGCTAATCAGTTTTTAACCCTCCCATAGATCCTTATGTAATGTCTCTAGTAATTTTTCAAGCAGATTCTGTGACTGTTTCTCTCAGGAGTGATAAATCTTGTGGCAAGTTTTTCATTAAGATTAGGTGATTCATTAAAGAAAAACTCTGGCACTGGCAATTAGAATAAGCTTTAGAGGTGTAACAGTACAGTACATTCATTACTGGAAAAACAAACACACAGGCAGTTGTTTGTTTTCTATCATGGTACACCTGACACTTTTATTAACTAACTAATGATATTTTACATCCCTTGATCCTAAACCTCACACAAAGCTTTTAGCATTTTGAGATTTTTAATAAGACCCATTTCTTATTAGAAGTTAATTTGATGAAGCTTTAATGTAGATTTTTTTTGTACTTGTACCACCAAGTGCACTAAATATAAGGTCCCTTATAAGATCTTCATAGCGATGGCATAGAAGATAAAAATTTGGTTCCTCAAAGAACCATTCAGTTGAAAAGTGTAAAAAGTGTAAAAGTTGGATTAATATTTTTTTTACTTTAATTGGTAACACCTGACTTTTTTTTTCAACTTAAATTTTCTCACTTTAAGTAAAAATATTTAAGTGGAAAAAGCATATTTTCTCAGGTATTGTCCATTGATGTAATTTTTAACTTGTTTTACCTTTTTTAATTAAAGTGAGAAAATTAAGTAATTTTTAAAAGGTAGATTTTAAAAGATCCAAGTTCCAAGTAGTGTCATGGTTCTGCCATCTTGTCCTTTGTTTTATCTAGTCTTGTGGCAGAACCATGACAGACCCATGTTTTGTGTGAGAGCACTGGCTTTGTTTATTCCTAGCCATGTGCTCTCAGTCTCGTCTCTTGACCCCGCCCCCTTATTTCCTCATTAATTATCCAATTATTGTTTGATTTATATCACCTGTTCCCCTCTTGATTTGTTCCCCTATTTAATCCTCTTGTATTCATTGTCCTGTGCTTGTGCATTGTGTTTCCAAAGTCCTGTAAGTACGCTGTCCAAAGTCTAGTCTAGTCAAGTGTAATATATAGTTGTGTTTTGTCAAGTTCATTGTTAAGTGTAACCCTGTTTAGTGTTTTAGTGTAGTTTAGGTCTTGTCTAGTTTAGTGTTCATTGTGTATCTTGTTATGTGGTTTTGCCCCCTCGTGGGTTTTATTTTCTGCTTTTGTTACAAATAAAGTCTTAAGTGTTGTTCATCTCGGTCTGCATTTGGGTTCATCCTTCAAACCATAACAGAATGCACAAGCCAGTTAAGAACCCAGCGGACTGGATGTACCGTCGCTGTGCAAGGAGAGGCCGCAGCATCTCTGTAGTTCTTGAACCGGGTCCCACCTGGTACGATCCTCTCCTGTTTGGACCTGGGGTCAATTCTAGGAGGGAGCCAGCCAGAACCGCTGGTCCCATCCCGTTGACTGCCATCCCGGAGGATCGAGCCATGGGAGGTATTGTCTTTGGCGACCCGAGTCATCATCCTCCAGCCCCAGAGAGCTCCTCCCCACCCAAGTCGCTTTGTGGAAAGCGCGAGCGGAGAATTTCATGGGAGTCGGCGTCCGAGGGGTCCTCCACAGATCTTGCCACTCCCACCACCGCGCTCATCCCACCTGCCCTGTTCACCGCACCACGCCCGCGCAGGAAGAGGAGGAGGAGAGGGGTTGTGGACCCTCAGCCCCTGCCGTCTGCGCAGCCACCGCTGCAGCCCCTGCCGTCTGCGCAGCCACCGCTGCAGCCCCTGCCGTCTGCGCAGCCACCGCTGCAGCCCCTGCCGTCTGCGCAGCCACCGCTGCAGCCCCTGCCGTCTGCGCAGCCACCGCTGCAGCCCCTGCCGTCTGCGCAGCCTGTCGCAGCGCCCCCTGTCACGGACCCTGTCTCGTCTCCGCTGCCGGAAGCAGCGCCCCCTGTCACGGTCCCTGTCTCGTCTGCGCTGCCGGACGCAGCGCCCCCTGTCACGGTCCCTGTCTCGTCTGCGCTGCCGGACGCAGCGCCCCCTGTCACTGACCCTGTCACTGTCTCGTCTCCGCTGCCGGACGCAGCGCCCCCTGTCACTGACCCTGTCACTGTCTCGTCTCCGCTGCCGGACGCAGCGCCCCCGGTCACTGACCCTGTCACTGTCTCGTCTGCGCTGCCGGACGCAGCGCCCCCTGTCACTGACCCTGTCACTGTCTCGTCTCCGCTGCCGGACGCAGCGCCCCCTGTCTCTGTTCCTGTCTCGTCTCCGCTGCCGGACGCAGCGCCCCCTGTCTCACCGGCTCCATCTGTTGCTTCCTCCCCTGCACTGTCATCCTGTGCATCTGCATCATCCCCGGCCTCTGTCTCCATGTCCTCCCTGAGCTCTCTCCCCTACCCAGTGAGTCCTCGCTCGCCTTTGTCTGCTCCCTTGTCTGCCCCCGTCACGCCCTGGAACCCTGCCGTGCCTCCTTTTGTCCCCCCAGTCATTCCTGCCTCTACCCAGCCTCTGTTTACTCCTTCCGGAGCTGTTCCTCCTTGTCCTTCCCCCACCAAGCCTGCTGTCTCCAAGAACCCTACCAAACCCACCCGGACTCTTCGCCCCAAACCTTCTACCTCCCCCTTGGGACCCAAGACCCCTTGCCCACCCAGCTCCACCCCACCAGGACTTCCTCACATAAACTCTGTTCCCCCTCCCCCCCTCCCTTGTTTATTGTTTTTATTGTGTCACCCCAACCCTTTTGTAATTCTTCATTGTTTACCATTGCTGTTATTTGTCATGTTTTTTTGGGTTCTGTCTAGTTTCCAGTCTGTCATGTCTCGTGTTTAGTGTTCCCCTGGGGAGCGTCTGGTAGCCGCTCCTTAAGGGGGGGGTTCTGTCATGGTTCTGCCATCTTGTCCTTTGTTTTATCTAGTCTTGTGGCAGAACCATGACAGACCCATGTTTTGTGTGAGAGCACTGGCTTTGTTTATTCCTAGCCATGTGCTCTCAGTCTCGTCTCTTGACCCCGCCCCCTTATTTCCTCATTAATTATCCAATTATTGTTTGATTTATATCACCTGTTCCCCTCTTGATTTGTTCCCCTATTTAATCCTCTTGTATTCATTGTCCTGTGCTTGTGCATTGTGTTTCCAAAGTCCTGTAAGTACGCTGTCCAAAGTCTAGTCTAGTCAAGTGTAATATATAGTTGTGTTTTGTCAAGTTCATTGTTAAGTGTAACCCTGTTTAGTGTTTTAGTGTAGTTTAGGTCTTGTCTAGTTTAGTGTTCATTGTGTATCTTGTTATGTGGTTTTGCCCCCTCGTGGGTTTTATTTTCTGCTTTTGTTACAAATAAAGTCTTAAGTGTTGTTCATCTCGGTCTGCATTTGGGTTCATCCTTCAAACCATAACAAGTAGTGCATTTGTTTAGACCTTTGGTAACACTTTACTTGAATGGGTGTTCATAAGACTGACATGACACCTTCATAATCATGACATGACACGTGCCATGAACATAAAGGAGATTTTAGGCATGTTTATGACAATTGTCATTAAGTGTCATTGTTCAATTATGTCATTTTTAATGCAAAGATGACATTGTTTGAGATGTCTTTGTTATGACAACTTGACATTAATACATCATTACTTCCCAAGACAACATAACTGACCACTTTTTACCAGTGATACATATTAAATTTGTCATTAAAATGTCATTAAGTGTTAATACTCTGTCATGTAGTTTTATAACAGCATCATGAATATTTTTCTTGACCTCAACTATAGTGGTACAAATATAATCTGTCATTTAAATGTCATTAAGTGTTAATACTCTGTCAAATAGTTTTATAATTTTATAATTATAATTCTTTATAATTTATAATGAATATTCTTCAGTTCATAGTGCTTTTTTAAGTATCCTCCATATGTTTAATAAATAAAATCAATTATTCAATAATAATAATTAAAATAGATAAATTATATTTTATTGCATTTGGAGACAAATTCATCTAAAATTTAATGAAAACATTACAATAATGGGTTAAGCCATGCAGCGATGGGTCCTTATCACTGCAAAAACAGTTAGTTACATTAAATTAATTAATTTTTTTCTTCTATGTCAGAAAATTTCAGAACCCTCCGTGTGAGAAAGAGCAAGTGCTTTAAGTTTAAGTTTTTTATATTTGAGCACATACATAAATTCAATTATAATCTTTTATAATCTTTTACTTAAACGTGTGTGTTGCATTTTATTAAGGTAATTAAAATTTTTGACTATTTAATAATTTGAATAGTATCATTACAATTTAATGATATTTAAATAACAGTTTAATGTAATGTTAACCCATACAGCTATGTCGTTTCTTAAGTTTGATAATTATTCTGCTATGTCATGTTTATGACAGACTTATGACAAGTTATGAAGTATCAGTTTATGTCAAGTTGTCATAACAAAGACGTTCTTTGCATTAAAAATGACACAATCGAACAAATGACACTTAATGAAAGTTGTCATAAATGTGCATACAATCTCCGTAATGTTAATGGCACGTGTCATGTCATGATTATGAAGGTGTCATGTCAGTCTTTTGAACACCCCTTCAAGTAAAGTGTTACCAAACCTTTTTAATCTAAATAATCTTTTTTCACTACTTTTATTTTACAAAAAGTTTTTCAGATGTAATCGTTTCTTATGGAACCATTCTGCCACAACTGGTTCTTCTATAGCATTGTGAAACACCTTTATTTTTAAGCATGTAGCTTCTATAACCGATTTAATGAGAAGTCTGTGCTTGTAGAAAAAAAAGCAAATTTATTTGTAAATGAAGTCAATCTTAGTTTCTGTAGACTGATAAGACTAACAAAGTAATCAAAGTCCCATTTACAAGTACCCATGCAGCCTGCTTAAAGTGCCCCCCAGGGTACGTATACCCTCGAGGTGAGAATCCCGGCTACAGTATATAGCATGTAAATGTGAAAAGCTGTTTAAAACAGTAAATGCAAAGAAGCACAAACCGATTCCCAATGTATTCAAGATTCTCTTTGAACTCTTCACCTTCTCACCCTGCGTTCTGTTTGTCGTCCTGTGGTCAGCTGTGAGATGAACTAAGGTCACTCCAACGGTCAGCGAATGTTTGAACTGTGGTAGGAAGTGAGGTCAAATTACGCCTGTTCGCATAAATCTCAACAGTTTAGACCTCGTGTCCAAAAAGGTGTTTTTCTATTCAGCTAAAATAAATTATCGAGTGAAATATGTGCCCGGGTTCAAGTAGTGCTTTTTGCCTGTCTATTGAATCAAACACAGCACGCAGAAATCAAACAACGACACATGACAAAAGCCTGACAATTTGCACCTAGGAGGAAATCAATTATTTCAATTTGGAAACAGCACCAGCATAACAAATAACAAATCTCTTGTTATCAGATCCTAATGCAAGCAATTTCAAAATAAGTCTTAAAGAAATTCTCGTCTGCTTGAACAGTTGAGCCATATGGCTTAATGGCTTATGGTCAACAACATATTCACAAATAGCATCTGTTTCTTAAGTTTTATCATTTGGAATGACACCCTTTTAATTAACTAGATGTAATTAGGGAAAAAATTGTAATCTTGAGGATTGTTCGGTTGTATGAGTGCTATTATTGCTTCATTTTTATACATTTTTATTCATTTTTATAAATTCAGTAATGCTTTATTTGTTATGTTATGATACTTTCTGGAAAAAACAGACATCAATTCTAAATCATATTGTTATTCACTGTGCACTCATACTATTGTCATTATGTGAGGTCACGGCGCACTCATTGTGCACTCATACAATAAACTTAACATTCTGAATTCACAATGAGCTTGAATGGTGTGATGTCACTGTGATCTTCGCGTGATCTCACGTGTTAACAAATTCAAAACTGTATTTACAGTAAAGATACCTATTTCTTATTCTGCTGTATTGGTAACACGAATCGTCTATAAATAATCACACAAGGATGAATTCGCATAACAGTTACCATACTAATTTTGGCACACTGTATTTCCAGTCAAAAACATGCACTTGTTTGTTTATTCCCCTCTGCCCCAAATCAGTTTGAAGGGGTGCTTTGAGTTTAAACGATCTGAAACAGAGTAGCTATTTAAATTAACATCTTTGTGTTGTTCAAAAGCACAAACACGCCTTCTTTCTATGTAAATCAGGTTTATTATAGATCGCGCCTTGCAACACTCGGCTCTTTTCGCCTGGTGCAATTAACATTGCGGCATTACCGCCCACTGAAAGCATACGGTAAACAGACTTTTATGATAAAGAGGTAATCGTGAGCATTTAGCATTTGTACATTTAGCATTAGCGCATGGCAGCAGTAATTCATTAAATGATATGAAAGTGCATTATAATTGGCCATATATCTACACACGCTGTGTCAGTTCGAGTCTGGAAACATTTTCCACACACTGTCCTGATCACAAAATTTCTTTAGTGAGTCACACTTTTAAAAATAATGGTGGTACACAATGCCGTAGAAGATCCATTTTGGGTGTATGGTTCCATAAAGAAAGCTCCTTTGTAAAAAAGTAAGAATGAAAAGAGCTTTTTAAGATCCTTTGAGTAAAAGAAAAATGTTTCATGTAGCATCATTGTGATGACCTCTTTATGAAAACTTCATAAAAACTTTCTTTTTAAGAATGAAGTGCAGCGTGTGCAAATAAATGACTCTATTAGCTGGAGCAATTTCACCCCCACTGCATTCGACAATGATGAAAGTCAGTCTCATGGCTCAGTCCACCACATGCAATGTTTTTCTTATCAGTCCAGGGAGGTTTTGTGAGCACTCGGGCATGTTGTAGCTATGTGTTATGAGCAGTAGTTTTTATCCCCTGGACATTTGTTGTTGAATTGTCTTCACCCTGCATGCAATGGAAAAATAAAACCCTTTATCTCCAATACTGTTGACTGCTAAATGCATAGGGCACTTGAGAATGACCTTTCGACCCAGCGGTCATCACCTCAATCTCACAAATGACACTCTTATCTGTAATTGGATAAGCGTGCTCTTATTCCTGGGAAGACTTTTGGTGTTCCTCATAAGAAAGGTAATAATATCATGTTCTTTATTTCAGCATATGGTTTCCATATGATTCTTAAATCAACAATGTGATATTTTATCCAGATGTGATAACATGGAAACTGCACAACTTTAAATTGCAATGCGTTGCACCTGCGCTCTGATATTCTGAAGAGAAAAAATAAAACCCCAAATTTTATACTATATAGGCAAATGGTCCAATTGTGTGGATTTAAATCAGTTACCTAAAATCAGCTCTTGGCACAAATAAACTTCAACCATAGTAACCATAGCAACGTGGTAGTTTATTGAATGATTCTCCATTGTTGCTCTGCAGTATAACGCCTTTATTTTTTTGTTGCAGGGTTCAGCACATTCTTCTCGCCTTATCCATATTTGCTCTCATCTAACACCCACTGAAATCATTTCTATTAGCGCTGTATTGTGGTATTTTCGTAACAAACAGAGCGCAGCAGGAGATAACAGACTGCCCACTTTTTGAGCAACCATGATTAAAAGTTATTTTTTCAAAGGACATAGTTACAGTGCATAAGACTGCATGCCTAACATATTTTATGAGACAATATGTGAACAACTTATCATTGCACATTTATTGTTTAAGTCTTTCAAGGCATTGTTTAGAACTTTAAAGGGGACAGAGAATGAATTTTTTTTTTACCTTGTCTTTGTTGAATAATGGTAGTCTACCCGCATTCACGAATATACAAAAAGTGCTAGACATGCTAAACATCTCAGATACATCTCAATAGAAATTCCTCTTTTAGAAATGTCAGCCAGAAAACGGCCCAATCTGAAAAACTGATGCTTATGACATCACAGGCATCTCACTGCCCCTCCACTTTAAAATAATTGGCTACATTTTTTTGAGTGGCAGCAAAGTCAGCCAATCAGTAATGAGATTGCAAGTTAAGCCAGTAGGGGGAGCCAAATAGGTGCAAAACCACTTGTTTAAAATCCTCCACCCTAATAGAGCTATCTGAGAGAGGTTTTTAGGAAGCTTCTAAGGCATTACAGACCCAAACAAAAAAAATTTTGTCTACATGTCATATCACAGAACAAGGATAAATACCCCGTTCAATCATTCTATGTCACCTTTAAAGTACAAACAATTTCAAATTGTAAAAATGTCTATATTTTTAAAGCGTAAATGAATGGGGTGTTTTTTTCTCTGGGTCTGTTGCATCCTAAATGTTTTTTTCTTAATTTGCTGTGAATCATTTCAGTGCCAGATGGAATTGTAAGATTGTTTTACAGGATGCTTACAGAGCCTGTAGCCATCATAAGCGTGATTTCTCCGGACATCTATTTCAGTGATATCTGTCAGGTAGAGACACTTTAGGCGATTTCCAAATGGAAGTGAGCAATCCCTATGCCCTACTCCCTTTGAAGGGCTGAGCCCTTATAGTGAGCTCTTTGAAAGGTGTTAGGGGATATATGGTCTAATATGCATTTGGATCGTCCTTGGCAAAGTCACGACAAACCAATGTTACCTTGACAACGCTGCACATGCGCATGGAATCCAGGAAATATTATTTTTAATATTTCTTGTCAAATGTTGTTTAGTTTTGTCTTTGCTTGATGTTTGAAGTACAGCATGTTAATAAGCACAGTAGTTAAACACTTCCAAACTATAAACTAGACTTACCTTTTACCTCAGATCAATACTGGGTATTACATTAAAATAAAGACATTTAAACTGAATAATTCAAATTCCCGATATTTTATGTAGTTCTTAATGTAGGTTCGGGAGGAGCCTAAACATTCAGGCCTGTCAGTCTTCATTATGGGCATATATAACGCAGCCTTTAGGCCCCCGGGTCCAGCTGCAATATTTCCGGCATCCCTCCTCCTCCTCCTCATCTCCTACTTCACTTCACTTTATGTTTGAAAATATCACCTGCATGCTGGAGCTCTAATTATGCAAACGGATATTAATGTATTACATAGAAATATCATTGCGATTTCATGTATGCTATCAGTGGTGGATTGTGGGAAAATGTAAGTGACTTTGATTGAAAACTGTCCTGGTGGGATTTTAATGCTGGATGCAGAACTCTTCCTCAGAGACATTCTGTGAGATTTAAACCCTGCAGCTATGGAGGTATCAGTTTACTTTGTCACACACACACACACACACACGCACACACGGCAGCAGCATTTATGACTGTTACTTGTGCCCTCTGTGCTGTCTTCACTCTGCCCGAGGTGACGGAAGTGTAACACTTATTTACCCAGAGACAGATCACTTACTCTAATGTGTGCGTGTGTGTGTGTGTGTGTGTGTGTGTGTTTGTGCACCAGAGAGACTTTTAAAGGAAGAGAGAGGATGGCAAACTGGGTGGTCCAGCACATCCATCTGACAGCAGGACATTTAACCTCCTCTACATTTAAACACAGACTAATAAATGAGAGCAATGACAGTTGCATATCTCTCTCTCTCTCTCTCTCTCTCTCTCTCTCTCTCTCTCTCTCTCTCTCTCTCTCTCTCTCTCTCTCTCTCTCTCTCTCTCTCTCTCTCTCTCTCTCTCTCCTGAGTTTGATCAAATGGTCTGGTGTCTTTAGACTTCTCGTACTGATAGTTATGTAGAGGACAAAGTGACACAAAATGAAAACAGCCTAGAATACAAATTATTTACTAAGAGGAAGGTCAGGTCGAGTGCAGATCATCAAAGTTTAGACTGAGTGAATACAACAGTCCTAGCCTGGGTGCCAGCCGATCTTAGCCCCGCCCACAACATTTTGAGGGACGGGAAGATCGGTCTGGAGTTTCACCGTTGAGTTGCTACTATGCTCGACCCAAAGCTGGTCGAACCAATCAAATTGTCAGGGCGGGCTTTATATGATGATGGACAGATGATCAGTAACGTAAATCAACCACGTCACCAAAGAGCGCGTGTGTTGAATCTGTTGTTTACAACGAAATGGCTGCCGCGGTAGAAATCAGATGTGTGGACTCTGACATTGAGTCTGTTCTAAAAGATATCGACAGAGCATTGATTTTAAAAGAGGAACAGAGAAACGCGAGCAAGGCATTTGTTGATGTTTTTGCCGTCCTACGGGATTCGACAAAAGTTGTCGCACTTATGAAAGATCAAGTTAAAGAAGCAACTAAAATGGGTATCACGGCGATGCAACTCGGTGTGCACGACGAGATGGATATAACAAGCAAACGTAATGGGTATCGTCGTGGATGAAGTTCAACTAATGTACAAATGGTAAGAGATAGTCTTACTGTATGACTTAATGTGATATAAATGAAATGTTGTAAACATAGTAGGTGTTGATGTACGTTCGCAAACTCAGACTTGTAGTGTGTGTCGTAGCGAAATAACTAGCAGTTCGGTCAAGCTGCAAATACGTCATTTCAACATACGTCTCACACCCCGTTGCTCTGATTGGTCGTAGGTCTATCCAATTGAGTGCAGAGGCATTTTTCGGTTGAGACACGCCTCATAATTATAGCTCAATGGAGCGGTATCAGACTCAAATTCTGACTAGAATTGAGTATGACAACGTCAGGCTACAACAGTCCTGCTATATGTCCCCCATATCCCCCTCTCATTGGTTAGATAAAGAGATCCCTCCCCAGAGAGGCAAAATGTTTTGGACAACTCAGCCTGCCGGTTGCTTACTCAATTATTTCTGCATACTATTTTTAATCAAAACTAAAAATTGGTGTAATTTCAATAGTTCGCCTGCGCATTCAGATCTTAATGATGAATGGTAAACAAACTTGGCTTGCTGTCCTCGAAGGGAGCTCTACAGCTGAGCTCTGAACCTTCAGAGAGAGCGAACCTGAGGCCGGGGCTTGAGCCCCAAGTTCAACCCCCCCTTGCAACAGAAATGCACAGAGGAAGAAAGAGAGCAGTGAAGGAGGAGATGGGGAGGAGGTGGGATGCCGGAAAAACTGCAGCTGGACCCGGAGGCCGGAAGGCTGCCTTATATACGCCCATAATGATGATTGACAGACCTGAATGGCTCCTCTCGAAACTACGTTTAGAACTACAATTAAAGGTGTAGTGTGTAAATTTTAGCAGCAACTTGTGGTGAGGTTGTGAATTGCAACCAACTGCTTAGTCCTGCTCACCCCTCGCTTTTGAAACGCATAGAAAGGTACAGCAGCTGTCACCGAAAAACATGTTATCGTCGGAGACAACTTAGTAAAAAAAGTTTGTCCGTTAAGGGTTTCTGTAGAAACATAGCGAACTAAATGGCGACTTCCACGTAAAGGGACCCTCTGTGTACGTAAATAAAAACTTCTCATTCTAAGGTAATGAAAACATAACGGTTAATTATAAAAAGGTCTTTATACACCCCTGATAATATAGTTATGTATATTATTTTGCATTTCTGTCAAGAGATCCTTCTAAAAATTACACACTGCACCTTTAAAAACTGTATACGACTTTTTTCTCTGTGGAAAGAAGGAAGATATTTTGAGAAATATCCATATAATGGAAGTAAATGGTAACTATTGCTGTTTGGTTACCAACGTTCTAGAAAATCTCTTCTTTTGTGTTCTGCAGAAGAAAGAAAGTCATACAGGTTTGAAATGCCATGAAGGTGAGTACATAATAAAATAATGTTTACTTTTGACTGAACTCTCATAGATTTTGGTATTTTAATAACAAAAAATGACCCATTTCAGCTTTATGACATTCTTAAGAGTGTACCATACTTTAAAGAACACAAGTCTGCAGTACACATCAAAAAACATGGTAGTGATATGCTAGACATATTTCTAACTAAAATACACTTTCTTTTCTGCGTCAATCCGTGAAGATGTTCTTCCAAGATCTTTATTCAGGGATTAGTGAAATGCTCATCCATTCCTTTTCAAAAGAGCAGCTAAATAACACACATTCCACTTTTGTTAGCAGCGTGCGTAGGCGACTCAATACGTCGTGGATTTGAGCGACTGCGCTATTTCTCTGATACTGGCAGAAGCTCTATGTGATAGTAATAGGATTCCATGACCCCAGACTGCAGGTCAGCGCTCTCACCGCTCTCCTCTTTTCCGTGTACCTGTCACTCTGACTGCTGGTCTGTGTCTGAGATCAGTACTGGGTAAAAATCCTTTTTCCCAAGATGCCACACAACAATGTTACATTTAGAGGATTCTTGGACACACCATGAATAGACTCTCAATACAAATAATAAAAAAATTATGTATAAGGCACTATTATCATACAAAATCTGTAGCATTTTTCCCTGACCACACATTGTATGCTACTGTAGGTAATGAAAACTATAATGGCTTACTACATGAGCATGCAGAAGACTTAATTATGTTGTCTTCTAACTCGTAAAAATAAGGGTTTTATTAAGGGTTCTTCGCAGTGATGCCATAGAAAAGTCATTTTTTTGCCCCCCCAAAAATTTTTTTTGTCAAAGGTTCTTTGAAGAACCAATTTTTTCTTGCCTTTTTTATAAACAGTTAAACTTTTTTCACTACAAATAACTTTTTGTACAACTTTTTATAAAATTGCCTATGAGTCAAGACCAAGGGCTCTATCTTGCACCCAGCGCAATTGACTTTGTCAGTGACGCATGTATCTTTCGTATTTTGCACCGGCACACAGCGGGTTTTTCCCTCCACAGACGCACGTCGGCAAACTAGGGAATGAACTTGCGCTCCCTGGGTGGTTCAGCGCAAAAAAAGAGGCGTGTTCCGGCGCAAACCATCCCTGATGCTATTTTGCAGTTTCAAAAAACAATTGCGCCACTGACCAGAAAAAAAAAGTTTAAAGTCAGTGGCGCGTTGCGCGTTGTTCATTATGCTATTTTAAGGGCGCATGCTTGACCATAATGTATAACGTGCACAACGCGCATACACTTTGCTTATCTAATCAGATGCAACAGTTATTTTTGCAAATCATAAATTGTTACACTTAAAAATATTAATACACGAGATAAGGGGAATCGTAGTGGTGAGCATTGTTGTGATAGTTTTTAATTATTGTGTGGCTGCGTTAAAAAATTCTCATGCAAATAACGATTAAAATATTTTCATAAGTTTGTTGTGTGGCTGTATTATGTTTATTTTATGTAAATAATAATTAAAATGTTTTCATAAGAAACCTTAATGTATATGAACTTGATTTGTAAGAGTACTTTGGGGTTGGACCTTGCTTGCGTTTCTTGGGTCCGATTTCAAACGCAGCGATGTCCTCTGCTGGCGTCAGGTCATGTGAAGGCAGATCCACCTCCCGTTACACGGCGTGCCCGATTTATGCTGGCAAGCTTGGGATTCTCCCGTCTCCTGACATCATTTTAGCGATTGGCGCAACGATGGGGATGCTGATGAGACAATTGTGGCTATTTCCTCTCACGCCTGTTTAACCTACGCTGATTTGGGCGGGTTTCTCCTATCCTCATACAAAACAACTTCTCTGTCTTTGACTGCTCTTACAAGAACGTCGGTCTCCTCGGCTGTGAACCGCTCCTGGCGTGCGCCTGGTAAATCCGTCATAATAATAGCAACCCGCCATGGAACTTGCGCCCTTGCGTTTAAAGGGAATGTTGGATAGCGTTCTGATTGGTTTATTTGACGTTACGCCCAAACCACACCTATGAATAATGAACCTACTTCAGACCAACCCCTTATTGATTTGCGCCCGGCGCAAGAGTTATTTCTCACGCCGGGAAAATAGCAACAGCGCCCAAGTTCCGCCCACAAACTCACTTGCGCGTTGCGCTTCGCACTTGCGTTTCAGATCGTTAAAATAGGGCCCCAAGTCTTTGAAGGGTCGAGACCGAGTCCGTTGATTTTCAAATAGAGTTGAGTCCCAGTCAAGACCGAGTCTTTGAGGAAGCAAGTCCAAGTCGAGACCGAGTCCTTTAGGAGTCGAGATCGAGTCAAGACCAAGACCATAAAAACATGTCAGTTTTCATATTCATGATTTAAAATAACCCCAGTTAATAATCAACAGTTAGGCCTACAGAATAAGCTATTTTGGGAATTGTTTAGAGGAGCAGTATTAACGTTTTAATATGGACTATGCTTTTAATATCATTTAAAAAATTCCTACCACATGCATCATCTTCTGCCTTGTCTAGAGATAAATTGTCACGTTCGGGAACACGAGTAAGGACAAAAACGCAGGGTTCACACGAAAGGGTAATATTTAATATAAATAACATGAAATCAAACACGAGGAACAACACGGGCAGGTAAGAACAATGACTGGAACACTGGAAACAAACATGACATCAGTGACAATCATTCGGCAAGTGAGTAAAACACGAACAGGGGTATAAATACAAACAGAATAATGATGTGCAGGTGTGATGAGGAATCAATGAATTGTCCAGGTGACGTAATCAGGACAGACACAAAACATGACACACATTTCACCGTGACATTAATAAACGGCTCTGATGGCAGTATCTTTGCATTGCACCATGGGATGTCATTTTCAAATAATGCCTGGCAACATTGCATTTTATTATTATTGTTAGGTGTTGTGTGGTTTTTTTAAATGAACATAAGACTCTGTCTGAAATTACAAGTCCTTCTCCTCTTACTGTGGTCCGAGACCGAGTCAAGGCCGAGTCTTTGAAGGAACGAGTCCGAGATGACTCCGAAAAAGCAGACCGGGCTCGAGTACTACATCATATCTGAGGTTCGGTTCATTTGGTCTGGACCAAAAGCAAACATTGTACATTGTAGCTTTTTTAGCAGTTTTGGTTCCTTTTCACACCACACTGATCGCACTTGTCTGTTGAAACGAACCAAAATTCAGTCATGTGACAACATCCACATCACTCATTGGCCACATATCTTTAAACATATTTCCTAAACTGCTTCGCGATTGGTCAGGATGACATGAGCGAAATTCCAACAGAACCCCGGAAGTAAGCAAAAAGATGGAAAAGATGACTGCACGCTGTAATTATGTCCGTGGTTGTTATACATAGTTTGTATACAGCACTCTAGACAAAGAATGAAGCATGGATGCGGCTTGAAAAAAAAGCTTTAATGCACTGCAAATGCCCAAGCCACCAAATTTCCACAGAGGCTCCGCACCTCCTCTGTCAATAAACACTTCTTCATCCCATGATGCACAGCGCAGCCGACTACGGCAGTTGGTTTAGTCCAAAAATGCGCAGTACTTTTGCAATTAGGTCGGTTCGATCTCAGATCATGTCTCACCACAAACAAACCGCTTCAGAGTTCGTTTGAAACCATACCGAGACCACCTCTTCAAGGAGGTCTCGGTCCGCTTGTTTGGTCCGTTTTTGGTGCACACCAGTTCAATTGCTGCATTCTCACATGCCTAAATGAACCGCAAAAAGGTGAGCTATCGAACTCTGGTACGATTCAGCTGAACTAAATAAGGCAGGTGTGAAAGCACCCTTAGAAACCTTAATTTTTAAGAGTGTATACAGGCAACATTTCATGTATCAGAGCAAATAACTCAATTTCATAATGAATTGAGTCACAGTAATATAATTTCTAAAATGCTGATACCAAATACAGTACATTTTACAGTTAAAGGAATAGTCTACTCATTTTCAATATTAAAATATGTTATTACCTTAACTAAGAACTGTTGAATCATCCCTCTATCATCTGTGTGTGTGCACGTAAGCGCTGGAGCGCGCTGCGACGCTACAATAGCATTTAGCTTAGCCCCATTCATTCAATGCTGCCATTTAGAGATAAAGTTAGAAGTGACCAAACACATCAACGTTTTTCCTATTTAAGACGAGTAGTTATACGAGCAAGTTTGGTGGTACAAAATAAAACATAGCGCTTTTCTAAGCGGATTTAAAAGAGTAACTATTATATTTTATGGCGTAATAGCACTTTTGGGAGTACTTCGACTCGCCTGAAAAGTCCGCTCCCCTTCTCACTCTCATAATGGGAGAGGGAGGGTGTTACTGCGCCGAGTCGAAGTACTCCCAAAAGTGCTATTACGCCATAAAATATAGTTACTCTTTTAAATCCGCTTAGAAAAGCACTATGTTTTATTTTGTACCACCAAACTTGCTCGTATAACTACTCGTCTTAAATAGGAAAAACGTTGATGTGTTTGGTCACTTCTAACTTTATCTCTAAATGGTACCATTGAATGAATGGGGCTAAGCTAAATGCTATCGTAGCGTCGCAGCGCGCTCCAGCGCTTACGTGCACACACACAGATGATAGAGGGATGATTCAACAGTTCTTAGTTAAGGTAATAACATATTTTAATATTGAAAATGAGTAGACTATTCCTTTAAAGGGACAGTTCATCCAAACATTCTGTCATCATTTACTCACCCTCATAACCTGTATTCATTTTTTTTCTTGGTTAAACACAAAAGAAGATATTTTGATTAAAGATAGTAACCACACAGCTGATGGTCCCAATTGACTTCCATAGTAGGAAAAAATACTATGGAAGTAGAAGTGTTGCAGTCACATGGATCACAGTCCCTCTTATCTTCGGTTCAGTTTCTTAATTTTCAAAGATGTGGATATATTTTCAAATTAGGTTTTTGCCATGTAACTAGAGAGTTTTTCAAATACCCTTTTGCGAAAATTAACCATGTTTTTTGTGGTAAAAGTGTAGTAACCATGGTTGTTTGGTGGATTGATTACTATTAGCAAACCATGGTTTTACTACACTAACTATTGGTTACTATTTTGTGGTTACCATGATTTTGCTACAGTAACCATGTTTTTTTGTTTTAACTGTAGTAAAACCATGGTTAATTTTCGTAAAATGACATTTGTGAAAATAACTGATGAATAACCTTTTTATTGGCATTACAGTGACATTACTGAACTTTAACATAAGGACCTGATCAAAAATACTTATTTGCAAGAAAACATTTCAAACGTACTTAGAGAGTTTTGCATATGAACCTCTATACATCTGGCTTTATAGAGCAGCTGCTTATGTAGGCGTCTCAATAGCTTTTTAACACAGAATTTACCATGTTACAGAGAGACAAAGCATCAGAGTGAATGAATGTCTTCCTGCTGTGGTATCAGTTTACCCAGGGGTCAGAATGAGTCGATCACTGCCAAACATTGTGCGGAACATATTGGGGGCAGGAGATGATTAAGATGTGCCGTAGTCTTTTAATAATAGCTAATAACCTCACGAAGACAAATGTAGAGGCAAATAAATCAAACATAGATATGAAGCGTTGTTCCACCACAGCAAATGGAGCAGTCATCCCCGGCCCTGTGCCCACAAACAACTTCATTTACTGCTGCAGCCGGTCATCCATTTAAAGGGCAAGGTCAATCGAGATTACTTCCCTTAAACGTTCCGGTCACTTTGTCTTCTGTATGCTAGAAAAGGAAGGCCATTATGATCCTGGGTTGAAACAGAACTGATAACAATCTAAAATTAAAACCTTTCTCTCTCCCCAACAACCCTTAACGTAGTCAGCTTTTCTTTTACTGTCCACTATCACAGATTACTCTTGTTTGCACTCAATTGAAATTGGCCACTAGCACCTCCAAACAATTACACTGTCAGAGAGACGTATGCACTGACTTTGGCTGGTATAAAGTAGAGGTGAGTTAATGGAGGAGGTGCGGTATAAGTCTGATACTCCCTCGTCCTCTCTGTCGGCCACATGGTGCCTTTAATTTAAATGAAAGATTTGTTTATCTAAAGTTTAGCGATCAATACTAGGTGCGATAATGGTTTGAGTTGATAAGCGACCAAAGGGTGGGAAAGCGTTAGAGAGATAAATCCCATGTTTTGGATGCAAGACCTATTTAAAATAAAAAGTTAAAATAAACCTAGCATGAAAATTAAATAGAGATTTTAGTCTGTCCCACATCAGAGGTCTTGACCTTTTTGACGTTAATATAACAAATATCATAATTTTGCAATAGCCTAATTATTTTTAAATAAACTAATTTAAAAAATGTATAGTTACTGAATATTTCACATAAAGAACATAAATATGAATAACCAAACCTCTTTCCAGAGACCTTGGCATTAGTGTATTGTCAGTGTCTGCTTATCTTAGCTACTTTCAATTTTGCATATCATTTTTTTTTATGTTTAAAGGAATATTCAATTTTCTTTTTGAAAACATTGCAGGATTTTTCTCATTTTAATGGACTTTAATAGACACCAACAATTAACACTTAACTCAACACGTAACAGTTTTTTTCAACGGAGTTTCAAAGGACTATAAACGATCCCAAATGAGGCATAAGGTTCTTATCTTGCAAAACAATTGTCATTTTGACAATAAAAATAACAAATATACACTTTTAAAGCACAACTTCTCGTCTAGATCCGGTCCAGCGCGACCTAACGTAGGGAGTTCACGTGTTACATAAATAAAACGCACATTTGCGGACCATTGTAAACAATAAACTGACACAAAGACATTAATTAGTATCAGTTGACATACAACAACGTAGGAACAGTCCTCTTTCTCAACACTTGTAAACACTGGGGCGTAGTTTCGCGTTCGTCCTCTGTGACCTCTTGACGTCATGACATATTGCGTGGGGTCACGCTGACGCATCACGACCGGATCTGGATGAAAAGTTGTGCTTTAAAAGTGTATATTTGTTATTTTTATTGTCAAAAATGACAATTTTTTGCTAGATAAGACCCTTATGCATTGTTTGGGATAGTTTATAGGCCTTTGAAACTCCGTTGAAAAAAACTGTTACGTGTTGAGTTTAAGTGTTAATTGTTGGTGTCTATTAAAGTCCATTAACCCTCAGAAACCTAATCAATCGTCGACGATTGAAAACGGCACCTCTGATTCATATTTAAATAACTTAATAACCGTAAAATGTAGCTTCTTACCGTTTTTTTCTGCTAATAGCTGAGGAGTTAGCCATCACGGGGATATATTTGGTGTCTTTCTAGCTTTTACAGAAAGTTTTTTATTCAGCCTGAAACTTGTCCCTCTTTTCGGAGTTGTTCAGCAATGCATCCAAACTCTTACATCCTAGATGTATCCACTTGATGTCCATAATTTATCGATTTTTCTATCGGGTTTACCGCTAGCTAAATGCTACAATGTCCACTGATGCTTTTTGTTTGTGTACGTCATCACGCATGTGTGCGTCATGACGCATGTGTGCGTCATCACGCATGTGGCTTGAGGCTTTGCATCAATAAATGTAATGAAAGCGCCTGGACTTTTTTTGTAAAAATTTAAATAATTTTTGATCTGTATAATTTATAATGTTCATTTCTGTGCTCAAGGACTCCAAAGACATGAGACAACTGTTTTACAGAGGAAAAATGCTTAGCTTTTATTATTTTGTGTGTGATTACAATAAATATATAATTGATTCAATTTCTGTTTTATTTTTTTATTTGTCTTTATGGTCCCATAACTTATTTTACATTCATGTGACATCAATACAACACACATATTCTGACAGTCCAACTTGTCCTGAAAAAAAAGATGTTTGTAGATTGTCTGTGCACTACAGGGTTGATGTTTTACAAGCTTTTTAAGAAAATAAAACCAGACGGACAATACATTGTAAAAATGACCTTAGGGCTCTTAGGGTTAAAATGAGAAAAATCCTGCAATGTTTTCCTCAAAAAACATAATTTCTTCTCGACTGAACAAAGAAAGACATCAACATTTTGGATGACATTGTGGTGAGTAAATTATCTGGATTTTTCTTTTAAGAAAATGGAATATTCCTTTAACAAATGATTATTTTATTATTTGTCTTATGAGAAATAAAGTCATCATCGCCTTATTAGAAAAAGGAAACATTCTACTAAAAATTCAACTCAAATTTCTATTCCTTGCACTTTAGTTTCCATCCTTGCTATCATACTAATGTTTTAGTTTCTTTATTAGTGTTTTAGTTTTTACTTTATTACAACTTTGTCTTCCTTGTGTTGATAATACAGCTAAAGGCTCTACAACAGTGCATCTTTAAATATCAAAATCATTGTAATTGCTAGTCAAATATTGGACTAAAAAATAGTCAAGCGACTTTGCACAACCCACAAATGGGACCTGACCCACACTTTGAAAACCCTTGATCTACAAGTTAGCCAAAACCTCACAAAATCTTTCAAATAATTTACATGACAAGCTCCCTTCAATATACATATTTTCTTTTTTGTTGAATGATCCATTTAGATCGAGGGAAGGTTATTTCAGCAAATTTTAAATTAACTAATTAAATGATAAAATAAAATCGCAAAATATGTCCCAAATTTGAAATATAAATTCTAAAATTAAAATTAAAACATTAAATTTAATCATTTGATTTTCAAGGTTATATTGCATCTTTCCTGCCAAATTGAAAAATAAAATGCATTTCATTTTCAATACAATCTAGAGGCAAGACTGCCAATATTAAAAGGCAAACTTGAAAAGGCTTTTTATTCAAAGTTTCTAATTCTGCTGTCGGATAACAGTGTGTTATATTAATTACTTGTGCAGGACTCTAGTCTGAAGTGTAGACGCAGTCAGAGATGCACATTTCACCAGGACAGCAAGATCCGGCACTCGTGGGCCAATATAAGCGACACAGTAGCCTATGTATAGATGTGATGCTAAGATGCAAACAGTTGCTAGGTTTGTCTTAATGGGTCTTAAAGTGGCTAAATGTAGCAATAAAGTTGTTAAGTTGGCAACATTGCTGCAGCCAATCCCCATATCTTGAGCAAGTAAACCCCGCCCACTGATTAACCTTGAATTTGCATACAAGTTGAAAATGAAAAACAAGAAAAAAAAACATAAAATTAAAATTGAACTTTACTTTTTAATTTTGTCACTGTTATTGCTTGGGCATAAATAAAAAAAAAATTTATTTAAAGATTCCTTTTCGAGTTTGTCTTTTAATTTTAATATTGGTGGTCTTGCCTTAAGATTGTATTGAAAATTAGATGTCAAATGCATTGTCATATTTGCGATTTTATTTTATATTTTATAAGTTAATTCATTTATTTTAAATTGCCCAAAAAAATCCTATACGAGGGAGGGGTCATCTGACACACACATATACTCCAGGTGAAGGTGACAAAAACTCACACAAACTCTAGTGTCTTGTGTATGGCAAACTACAAAATTGTGCCCCATGTAAAGATCACTACATTATTTGGTGCCCTGTGTGAGGCTCCCTACATTAATTGAGGCTCGCTACAGTAGGTTTATGTCTATTACAGCCACCGCACTAGCCATTATTTTTAATCAAAAGAGACACAGGCACAACATCCAAGCAATGGCAAGGAAAGCACCTTATACGTGCATGGAGTGTTTCTGGGGCATCTTTATAGTACACAGTTATGCATATTTAAGAGTGATCATGTGGCTTTTATACACACGTGGTGACCTGTGTAGACCTGTTAAAAGACAGTAGTTTTGCAATATTTTCATTTTTGAATTGCATGAAATACCACCTCATGCAAGCATAAAAACTTTTCTGATTTAGCCAAATTGACACGTTTCCATTGGGTGTAGTTTAAATTCACAATTTCAATTTGCGCAATATAAAGAGAGTAACGGAAATGCAACTACTGTAACATCACTGCCACATTAAGGATGCTCCTCTGTGTATTACAAACCAAATATAATACAGAACCTTTTGTGATGCTAACACAATGCTCTACCATTGCCTCCTGTCAACCACCATTAGAAGAAACGAAAGGTTTGCCTGAAGAGTGACAGGATTGGTGATTATTTGGGTATCATTCAACCAACAAACCAAAAAACCTGTAACATCAGCAGAGATTTTGCTGAGACACAATATTTTTTTCCTATCTGCTACGATTGGGTGCTTTACAACTGCACTGTTACTTCCTACTTTCTTTCTTTCTTTTATAAATAAATATGGTGCTCTTTGCTGCTTTGGTCTGAGTTTTATGTCCCTCTGTTGACATTCCCTTTCTTTTATTTGGAAGTGTACAAAGTTACACAAGAGAGAATAGGATATGGAGGAGATTTGTCATTGTTATCTGCTGGATGAAGAAAAGAAATAGATGTCACAGGAAGAGGAAAGAATGTATGCATCTTGGGGCTGAACGCTTGTCTTATAGCATCTTAATGTGTACATCTATATTGCATTGGGTCCTGGGAGAAGGATTTACTTGCTCTTACAGCCAGCAATTTGAACACACTGAGATGCAAATGTTATGCAAAGCTGGAAGATGTGAAAGTAAAAGACACAAAACCAGGTGAAGAAAGCATGTGAATTGGCTTTTTTGTAATTTGACATGCTGTAGGCGCAGATTCTGAAATAGCATGCATGAAAGTGCTAAATACCTTTATCTTTATCAAACAGGCAAGTCTCCAGCAGAGTATTTCATAATCATTACTGAAGCTCTCTACACAACTATGCCATTTAAAGCAAACCAACAGATACTCCAAATAATCACTTTTATAGTAAAGCCTGAAGGAATTTCGCTTTGTGTAGACATGTTTGAATCCTGTACGTCATAGGTTTAACACAATGAAGGTGAGGCAGGGTATATACATATGAGATCAGGTGTTAGAATGATGCATACAAACCAGTCTTTGTGGATTTTGGGATTTGTATAATGACATTGAAAGGAAATGCTTATGGAACTTAATTGAAATGCAAGACTAAAGGGGGGTTTACACGGTACGCGGCAAGCGGCGAAAACACCACGCGGCTACAACTTTTCTCGTGTAAGGGAAGCATTTTTTGTAGCATTTAGTGCAAATTTGATAAATCCCGTGTCCGCAGAAGAGACAGGATTTTGGGTTCATGAGCAAGGCGTGTGGACCAACTCCGCTTCACCTCTGTTATTGCCCCTGTTTTGCCGCACTCCACACGCCTCTCGTTAAAAAAGAGCTAAACACTCGCGGTTAACGGCAATTGTCTTAGCTAGATAAAATAGGATCAGTTTCCAGCGACTTTCTTTTTTTTTATGCTGAACAAGACCTTGCTGCGATATCAACCCTACCTCAAGGCATTTCGTGGTAGGGCCTATAGTCACAAAATATTTGATTTATTTATTCTTGTTTATGGACTTATTTTTCCTCTTTTCTTCATGTCATTGAGCATGAATGTCTTATTCGTGTCACTCACCACAATTTTTTTTTATTGTTTTCTTTTCCGAGCACATCTTTCTTTTTCGTGTCATTTTATGTATTGGTTTTCCATTTTATTTCTATTGTTTAACTATTTGTCGCTTGGGGTTCGATTTGGGTTAGGATGTTACTTTATGTATTGGTTTTTAAAAATATTATATATTTTTTTAACTGTTTTCGCTTGCGACAACCCAGCCTGATCTCACGAATTTCCATGTTATAGTCACAAAATATTTTGCTCATTTATCCGTGTCATTGTCATTGATCTCCGCCTTTTTCCGTGTCCGCACCACGGACTTTCTTTTCCGTGTCAGTTTCACTTATTGGTTACTCAATTAATTTTCCCATTTTCTTACCATTGTCCCTTGGGTTTGGGGTTGTTTGGGGTGTGGGACTTTCTGTTGACATCTTAACCCAAACTCAACTCTACCCTAATGTCAGGTGACAATTGTTTAAAAATCTGGAAAAAAATAGAATAAACCAATAGCTTAAGTGACATCCTAACCCAAACCTCAAATCTAACCCCAAACTCAAGCGACAATGGTTTAAAAATAGGAAAAACTGACACAGAAAAGAAAGTCCATGGTACAGACACAGAAAAATGCAAAGATCTATGACAATGACACGGTTAAATGAGCAAAATATTCTGTGACACTGCCATGGAAAAAATACCTAGATTTTTTTCCCGATTTTTAAACTGTTATCACTTGCGACAACTCCAAGCGGCAATGGTAAAAAAAAATAGAAACTAATACATAAAATTACATGAAAAAGAAAACAATATATAGAAATTTGTGTTGAGTAACATGAAAAAAAAAACAGGTCCATGTACACAATTAAATAAATAAAATATTTCCTGACTATACCACGAAATGCCTTCAGATTGATTTGGTGATGATACAGTATACTGATTATATTTGATGTGTTTTGCACAGTGTGGTTTGGGCTAATAAGATTTCACAGTTCATTACAGGATAAATGACATCATTTTCATTTTTGGGTGAACTGTGCCTTTAAGAGGCCATTCCTAAAGTCACTTTTTATTAAGGCTCAATGCATTCGTGCTCACAGTGTGACTTAGCTACAGAGGAAGATAGCACATAAAAAAATGAATCATGACATTTATATTGAATTTTTATTTTTAATATCAACGCATCCTTTTCAATCCGTACTCTTTTGACTTGCGTAAAGCCTGAGTGACCTTTTATAATGTGTAAGGGCTGTCTATCAGGAAGCAGACAGCGCGTTGTTACGTGGTTGTGATAGACTGGTATTGACTGAAGTCATTTGACAAGGGCACAGTTCCGTTAGAATGGGCACACTATAAAACCACTGAAGAGGACAGGTAAGGTATTTTAATTTAGTTCTGTCACTCCCTCTCTTTCTCACATGCTCACTTGTTCTCAATCACTCTTTTCTTATTGGTACCTCGCTCGCTACTAATTTGCAGACAAATGTGACCCTGGACCACAAAACAAACACAGTCTTAAAGGGATCGTTCACCTTCAAATGAAAATTCTGTCATCATTTACTCATCTTCATGTTGTTTTAAACCTGTATGAATTTATTTTTTCTGATGAACACAAAAGAAGATATTTTGAGAAATGATGGTAAACACACAGCAGATAGTGACCATTGACTTTTATAGTAGGAATAAAAAATATGATGGAATTTAATAGGTACCTTCAACTGTGTGCTTACCATCATTAATCAAAATATTTTCTTCATCATTTATCACAATACTTCCAAATTATTTTTTGTAGCAATTTACCACTGTTTCAAAATAAGTTGTTTCAAAATAAGTTACAGACTTTTGTTTAACCTCTTTAGCCATACAGTCATGTTTGTGACTGGAAAAAGCTGAGATGCGCTGCTAGGTAGTTTTCACTTACACATTCAGCTGCTTAAACACTCTTTATAAGCACATTAAACATATAAATCGCCATTAGTGATCATCAACAACAAACTCCTCTAATTTTTACCATCCCAGTGACAAGAGAATGTATAACAGTGCACTTTCTGTCATTAACTATTAGCACAGACTATAAACGTTTGTTTTTAACACGTATTCTAATGGATGTGTAATGTTATAAATGCTAATTTTTCAACTGCCTGCAACCTACGCTCTTCACGTTTCTGTCATGTGCAATGAAAACTCACACCAGGGGAGTCAGTTATGACATTCAAAACAAACGGCTGAAGGGTTACCTTTCATTCTTTAAATCTATAGATGGTTTCAGCAGTAACAACATAAACAAACGGCTTTCGTGGAACACACGTAATGTCCGGTAAACTCCGCTAACAATCAACAACAACAAAGTCCTTTTAGAGTATTAAACAAACGACGATTAAAGTTCCGACCAGATGCGTAAACACGACAACGCACGTGCGTCAGATGAAACCATCCAGTGGAGGGAAACCTTTGACCTAACCACAACCATGCTGATATACAGCCTATCACTTGACTTCAAGAGTGATATTGCTTTAAAGGCGCTCTAAGCGAATCTGTGTGACAACACTTCTTGTTGACGTTCGAAGTGTTGTCAAACAAAACGGAGCATAGCTAACTCCTCCCCTCCCCCCGTTCTGTACATTCTGAAAGAGTTATGAACGCGCCCAACACCCACTCCCAAATCCTTTTTGTCGTTTATTGACTGGAGCACTTTGTTGTGTTTCATGGTGGTAGGTTTGACCACTTTGTTTTTGTTGCAGTTTGTGGAGCCTGGGCTGTCTACAGAGACCGCGTTTTTTTAAAGTGTGTTCAGGGGACAAGCAGCTAGCAGATAGTGAGGAGATGTTTACTAAATGAAACAAATAATGTTTTATGGCCTAAAACGCGTGAATTCGCTTAAAACACCTTTAATATAACTCCGACTTCATTTGGCTTAAGAAAGAAATTCATATACATCTAAGATGGAATAAGGATGAATTCATTAGGAGAGAACTGTTTGTGTAGCCTACTTTTCCTTTAAGAGAACAACAAAAACAAACAAAAAAAGAGAGACATGTACGAGTAATAGTGACAAATTACACACACCAACCTGGTCAGCCTCTATCTTACTATTCTTGTAACAGACCTTCTAAAGCTCTTTGTGTGTTTGTCCTTTATTCAAGCAAATAGCTTTTCTGTTCAGCTGTCAGTCAAACTCCTGAGAGGATACAACAATTAAGTTTATCAAAATAGAGAATAGACTATAGAAAGAAAAAAAAGAATGATAGAGAGAAAAATACAAGAGAGACAGACTTACTTTTTCTGTGTGGGGATTTTTCATCAGCCCTAAAAGAACCTGATTAGAATCTCCTATAAAATGAGTTGCGTTTGAAATACCACAGGCCTACACAGATGTTCATTCCTAGTTTTACTTTTGTTTAACATGTGAGACATCTGAGTGATGTATCCTAATACAAAAGGAAACTATGTGTAACGGTACAGTTAGTGTGAATGCCTGCAGAATACATTTTCTTAGGAAGAATAGCATGCTTATTTAAAGATGACAGTACAGTGTTTTCATTGGCTTTGGTGGGTAAATAAAATATTGTTACTCAGCAGTGAACGTGACACTTTATTCAGAACCACAAAGTAATGGGTTGAATAGTTAAGACTGGTAAAATAAACAAGACTAAGAAGGGCATTGTTAGTATAAGTCACGTCTGAATTAAAAACAACTTCAAAATTTCAACATTAATTCAATTTTACTACACTTGATTAAATTTAATTAAATTATAATGTATGCAGCCTTCATCAAACTCCTGTCTGCTTGTTGATTGTGAGGCTTGTAACCCAAAGGTCACCAGTTGGAGTTACAACTGAGGTGCACGGCACGTTTTCCCAAATTGCTCACCGGGCGCTGCGGGGATCTGGGGTGTGGGTTCACGACTTACATTGCTTGTGTATTCTGGAAAGGCATATTTAACAATCACGCCATCACTTTTTAACTTAAATGTTTGAAATAACTTAACTTACTTTACCTAAAATGTCATTGACACATACTCAAAAATACAGTGAGTGACACTGCGTGTGTGCGTCAGAAGGACAGAAGCTCTGTTGAAGGACTGAAGGCCCAGTGGACACTGCTAGAATAGCTGAGAAGCATTTTGTCTAAATAGATAAAGGTCTCTTAAGTGTCCCTGTGCCTGTGCCCCTGAAGGTTGAAGGAAAGTTTGCTGAGAAAGAGAGACAGAATAAATCCAATAGAAAGAAAGAGAGATACAGTACAGAAACACACGTACACATATATACAGAGAGAGAGAGAGAGAGAGAGAGAGAGGGAGACACATGGAGAGATAATGAGAATTTTTACAAGAACAGTAAAATATTTAACCGGTGGCTTCTCTTGCAACAATCTAGATGAAAAATGTATTGAGTATGGGATATTTTTATTGGATGTCACAACGATTCAATTAGTTCAGCAGAATTCAAATGAGAATGTCAAGGTGTATCTCAGATGAAACCCAATGGCAACAACACTGTGAAAAAAGCATTTTCCTACTGGTCCTCCACAGGGAGGTTGAGTCATCATTCACTTTCCTTTGATCTAGATGATAGTGCATTCATGCAGCTGAATTACTCACAAGATTTAATGTTTCAGAATTGTACAACATTGCAGAAACAGTGTTTGTTCTATTTGCCTGTATATATTCTGGTATATTTTCCTTTACACTGACGCATGCATTAACTAACGCTGTTACAAACTGTAAAAAATGCATTTAGCTGAGAAAATGTTTTTCAAAATCTGTTTGATTTTCTCTTCTCTGAACACATAAACACTTAACAATTTACTTAAATGTCTAACACAAGCTGCAGTTTTAAGGCATTCAGATTTGAATGTGAATGCAAAACCCTCTAAGTGCGTCTAACATGTTTTCTTGTAAATTATCTTTTTTTTTATTAGACTCTTGGAATCTGCCAACAAACCAATGTTGGGTGAGATTCTGTGAGCCTTAATAAGTATGTTTAAATGCTGTTTTCATAACTGAAATAAGTTGACATTGTGAAATTTGAAATTTAAACGGGTCTCAGTTTAGAGAAACAACCGGTCCTGTCAGACGGCATTCTACTGTTCACACGCAGTCGCGCACTCTGATTGAATTCAGCTGGGCGGGAGGTGCGTGCTGTTTTTTGTTTTCCATGTAAATGGCAGCTCGCGTGTATTTAATCTATTTTGACTTCAAAGGGAAACTTTGAGACTGAAAAGTTTTAACAAGCTAACCTAAATAGAAAAGGAAATGAATGTTTATATAATTGTAAAGGTGAAATTACCTCCCTGGGATGTAACAGTTACGTTGCCAGTAAGTTATGAAATTATTAAAATAGTACGAATTTATTACTTAACTGCGACGTACTTGGTTATCTTGCGACGTAAGGAGATCGTACTGGTCACGTGGTGATTTGGTACTGTAATGGTAATGAAATTACCTCCCTAGGACGTAACAGTTACGTTGCCAGCTGGTAAGTCATAAAATTACCAAAAATGACCAATAAATTACATAACTATGTCGTGTGTTAGCTGGGATGAGTCTCAGGTGTGTACAGGATGTGTCTGTGAAGTTTCCGCTCAAAATACCCCAAAGATCATTTATTATAGCATTTCCAAAATGCCCCTATTTGGGTGGGAGAAAAAAAACATGGGTGTTTTAATGGGTGTACCTTTAAATGTAAATGAGCTACAGCTCCTCACTTTCTTAAAAACAGACAGTGAGCGCTTTCAATTAAAATAGATCTGATTAATACAGTCTGAGACAATAGTATTTAGTGGACAGATCACAACTCTCTGAGGGTGGAAACTATGGTAATGCAGGACTGTAAGTGGGTGGGGCTTTATCAAAGTGACCTCACATTGACAAGAGAACAAAAAGGCATGTCTAATGAAACTGTTTTGGTTTAATAAGGATTAAAAAACAAGGAGCGGGTGGATTGCATAATAGGTGCCCTTTAAATTTACTCAAAAATAGTATTTTTGTCATTTTTTAGGTTAATTGTTCATTTTAATGTGATATAGAGAATAATGCTCAGTTTTATGCAAACATTTTGTAAAATCTTTTGATTGAAGGGTATGTGTTTTGTTTGTGGTTTACAGAGAATAGTGTATAATGACATGTTTATAATGCAATAAATATGGTTGAAAAAAATGTTTAAAAAACATACTAAATGCTACTTTTTCATAAATGTAAGACTGCCAACAGGTTTTTGTGATGGTTAGGGTTAGATTTAAGTGCCGAATAGAGCTTAATTTCCATGGGATGCAAATACTTGAAATGTAACCTAGTGTTCAAACTCTGTACAATGTCTCACTTATGTTGTTTGTTGTGATATGGATCAAATTTGCACGATGCCGCATTACCATGGACTAAATCTAAAAGTTTCAGACTTCAGTTGTGTCTGTGTTAACATGAGTAGAATAGCACAGCTCTAGTTGAGTGTCGACATGTTTAGTGTGGAGCTTATTTCAGTAAAAAGGCGGTATCACTTCTCAGAGATGGAGGATTAGAAACATGTAGCCTCAGGGCATTCTTTAAACCTGATAAATCTTATAGAATATGTGATCTCCTTAAAAAGGGCAAAGGTGTGAACTGTGCGTGCGTGCGTGCGTGCGTGCGTGCGTGCGTGCGTGCGCGCGCGCGCGCGCGTGCGTGCGTGTGTGTGTGTGTGTTTACAATTTTAAAAAAAATCTATGGTCATAATGTATTGAGAAAGGAACATGACCACTAAACCTCAAAATCTTATATCAACATGATCTCACGAATTTCCGTGGCATAGTCACGGAATTTTGTCCTCACTTCTCCGCATTCACAGATCTCCGCATTTTTCCGTGGCCCTGCTACGGACTGTCTTTTTCTGTGGCATTCTCACAGATTACTCAACTGTTTTGTCCTATTTTCTTACCATTTTCGGTTTAGGGTTAGATTTACATGAAATGACATCCCTACCCAAACCCAACTCTAACCCCAACGCCAGGCGACATTTGTTTGACATTTGATTAAAGTTTAGAAAATATAAAAGAATAAATCAGAAAAAATAGTATAAACCAATAGTTAAAGTGACATACTAACGCAAACCGAAGTGAAAATGGTTTGAAAATAGGAAAAAAACAGTTGAGTAACCAATCCGTGAGAATGCCACGAAAAAAGACAGTCCGTAGCAGGGCCACAGAAAAATGCAGAGATCCGTGAGAATGCCACGGAAAAATGAGCACAAAATTCCGTGACTATCCCACGGAACAGCAAAACAAAGAAATGTATACAGGTTTGCAACAACTTAAGGGTGAGTAAATAATGACAGAATTTTCAGTTAACTATCCATTTAATGTTAACACATTTTAATTTATTGCAAGCAATGAAATTCAGTTTTGATAAAAAAATTCAAAAATTGGGCTATATTAGTGTGTTTAGTTATTACATGTTTGTATTTGACACATACTTTAATCCAAAGCGAATTACATATCATAACAGTATGTGTTCACCAACGCTATCTCACGAGAATTCGTACATATTTTTTGAGTGGGCTAATTGATATGAATTCATACGGCCACATTTGTAAGTTTTGATACGATTTGCCTTGGCCCCTGTGACATTGGGGTTAGGGGCGGAGTTAGGTGTTCAGTTTCGTTGTTGTTTTTTAATAAGAATTGTACGATTTTGCATGATTAACTTTGTATACGAATTAGCCAACTCGTAAAATATGTATGATTTCTCATGAGATTAGGCTTTTGTTCTCCGGGGATTAAACCCATAAACTTGTGTTGTTACTTATGCAATGATCAACCAATTGAGCTACAGGAACACGTTTACAAGACAGCAAAAACTTGTTTTTATAAAAACCTGCAGCAGGTTTTATAAAATTCAAATTTTTTTTTTACAATATTCATAGCTCAAATTTACTACAACTGCTTTGAGAAACACCTTGATTCATGTGTTTCAAACATGTGGTGTTCGTATAGAAATCCTTTGGTGAAACTCGACTCAGATGGGTATGCGCAAAAATCCCAAAGGGTCACAGGGATAAAGAGATCAATCATCAGGCCAATCCCACAAAAGTCTTAGACTGGGCATGTTCCCCTATGATGCGGAACCATTTCCTGTTTGCCATAAAAGCTCCAAGATCCTTCCATGAGGGGTACACACTAGAAAATCAGCTTTTAAGAAATGCATCAGAGAAACAACCGCTACACGTCCAGAAAAATCAAAGCACGGCGAAGACAGAACGACAGTGGTTTATCTTCCACATGTTTTTAATGTGCGGAAGTGCCTCTAGTGTATGACCGACCGTACTAATCCAACCATTAAAATCCGTGTATGGAAATGTTTCTTTTGTGTGTAATCCAACACATTTTCCACGAGATTACGAGTGAGGGGAAATGCAGCTGTTGGGTAACTGAAAAATAAGGGGGCAAAAACCTGCATGACAGTGTGAAACTATAGTCTGTCAAAATAAGCCTGTTACTCACACAGCTTTCAGGGATTTGACACATAAAAGTGCTTTAGTTCAGATATTCACATCTACGGATTTGAATGTAAAAAAATACTGTAGAGAAATTATGTGATTAAAATTCACATCCATAAAAAATACATTGCATTTGTATGTGGTGAATTTAGTTATAGTTACATTTACATTTATGCATTTGACAGACGCTTTTATCTGAAGTTACTTGCATTACAAGGTATACATTTATTATAAATAATTACGCAAAATTAAACCGTGTACGCGAAATTAAACAGTGTACGCGAAATTAAACAGTTGTCACCTGGCGTTGGGGTTAGAAACAGTTGTCACCTGGCGTTGGGGTTAGAGTTAGGTTTGGGTAGGGATGTCATTATGTAAATCTAACCCTAAACCGACGCGAAATTGGTAAGAAAATAGGAGAAGAGAATGCAACGGACGTAATAGTATTGAAGTCCCCAGTTCGTCAAAAAATATTGACGAATGGTCAAGTGTCGTCAAATATTGACGAAATGGGGTGAGACTGGGTTGGTTTTGTAACCCATGACCTTTTGGGCTGCTAATGCAATGTGCTACCACTAAGATATTCAGGAGCACAATAGTTTGTTTAAAACAGTTTGTAGGTTGTATGTCATGTTATAAGTTTGCACAGCATCTTTTTTCCATACATTTGACACTGAGCTGTTCCATGTTTTGCATTATTTATTTTCCACTGGTGTAAGATTATAATTTAATTTTCATTCATCAGAAATACTCTCCTGCTTATAAGAGTTGCAATGTGACAAGCTAATGCCACATTATGTAAAATTAATTGTAGTTCATTATAACCATAGGCTATGTTTATACCAAGCTGCCTGAAAATGCATGGCATTATTTTTTATAAGAACAAACCAGAAATTTAAGATCATACTTGTCTTTTCTGATGTAACATCATGCCTGCAATAAGCATATTTCTTAAACATCCAACCAGCAATGCCATATATAATATGACATAATTAAAGTTGTAATTACAATGTAAGAGAGAAACATGTACCAACCATGCTATGAAAACCAGCAAAATGTTATGCTTAATAAATATCCTGTATCCTGATTTGTTTGTTACAATGTTGACATCAATCTTGGACCAAACATTTACTTAATCCCAACCCCCGGTTTCACAAACAAGGCTTTAGGCTATTCCTTGACTAAGACACATTTGAGCTGTCTCAACTGAAAATAACTTGCACTGACAGACCTTAAATATGCCAGTGTGATTGATTTGTCTTAAGATACACACCAGTAACATGTTTTCCCATGGCATGTTTATAAAATGTAACTATTAATTTAACTATAAAATATAGTTCTGGCTTTAGCTAAAATAGAGATTAGACTAACAATCTCTGTTTGTCTGTTTTTTTATTTTAATCCCATAATTAATTATCTGAGATAGTTTGATAAAAAAAACCAACCCAGTTTTGTTTTTGATATTATCTGTTCGTAATTCTATCTGCAAAGTTTATGTGTATTTTTTTGCATGCATAGTCTTTTATTACCCCTTCAGCAAAGCCGCTGGTGCCCAATAATACAAAAGAAACCTCCAATAATGACCTTTAATAATAAAGAAAGCATTCTTCAATTGGTTCTATTGGCACCTTAAACCTTCTGGTCTTACACCAGGAAGAACTAGGTGTGGCTGGAGGGAGGAATAATGTCATGATCATGTAAAGTTTCCACAACAACAATTCAGTCTGGCTAGACAGACGTAAAAGCAAACCTACATTGTCCCTATTTTAATTAACAGTTTCAGCTGACAGACACCACGCTTCCATTTTTGTCACGTTAGCTTTATTTTCTTGTCTATCTGTATTAAATCATTTTTTTTAAATGTATGTGTAAATTGATTGTTATAAACTTATATGTTATATACTAAAATAAACAAGACTCTGAATTTAATTACTTTGGATGTTCTCAAAATAAGATTTGTACACAAAAACGTATACAGTTATTATTAGCTTGTCAGTGGAAATATTTATGGTTCATGTGTGTAAGATCTTTTCATGCATGTTTACTTGTACTACCAGCAGCATTGCATGTGGCACATACAGTATGCATGTTTAATATATAAATGATACTGTCTATTAAAGACCCATATCTTAAATGACTATGTACAGTGTGATAGCAAAACAGCAAATAAAATCAAGTGTACTAGAAATCATCAAAATAGATTGGGTATTCATATTTTGTATGTGATTTCCAGCATGTATTAGTGGGGTGTTTCTTTTAGATAAGTGGCAATTATGCTCAGACTTTCAGCTTGAAGGATTTATGGAGATAATCTTCCCCAGAGAGCAGAAAAAGAGTGTGTTGTGACAGCCAAGTTCCTCATGAACTGCCACATTTTCTAAATAAGACAGAAATTATAATTATAACGCATCTTATTTCCTTTTTGTGTGGTTATTTTTGTCATTTATGATGTTGTTGAGGACACAGCATTACCGTATGACATGATCTACACTTAACACATTCAATAAGTGGAACCACACTTGTCATTCAAGAGGAACTTCTTTAAGATTGGTTTCTTTATGAGTCATACTTGCTTAAAACAGTATTATCTTTAGTGATCCAATATGTCTGTAATATTAATGGAACTTTGTGTAATAAAGAGAGTTATATAAAGAAAGATCTTGTGCTTTGTGATATTTAATTCGTTATTATTTTTATTTGATAAGAATTCCACTATATACTGTAAAAAATAAATGTTGGTTGAACTGAGAAAGTAATTTACATGGTTGCCCTAAAAAACCCAAAAATATTAGTTAATTCTAAAAAAAAGTTTTGTAAAAATGTTGTGTCAATTCATATTTTTTAAGTTGAATTAACTCAAAATGTGATGGCTACCAGGTAACTTACTTTGGTAAGTTGAACCTACTTTATTTTTTTTTCAGTGCAGACACTTATTTATCGCATCTTATTCTCTTAATGTGTGATTATTTTTGTCATTTATGATGTTATTCAATCAGGACACAGCATAACCATATGACATGAACACATTCAATGAGTGAAAACAAAGATTGCAACGGTCAAAATGGCTGCTTCAGTCCCACCTCCCAATAAATAAAGCCAGTTGTCAATAGGAATCCTCTGGGAGAAGGACTTTGTGCAGAATCGCTAGGTCTTCACTCCACTTTCTTAAAAAAATCCTGATATTTACCCACCCCCATGTCATCCAAAATGTTGATGTCTTTCTTTGTTCAGTTGAGGAAATTTCTCAATTTAATAGACTTTATTGGACCCTAACAGTTTACAGTTTCCATTCAGTTTAAAATTGAGGTTTCAACGCAGCTTCAAATGGCTCTAAACGATTCCAAACAAGGCATAAAGGCAATTTACATATGTGAAACGCACATTTGCGGATTATTTTCATCAATAAACTGACACAGGACATTAATTAGTATCATTTCACAAACAACAATGTTAGAACGGTCCTCTTTCTCCACACTTGTAAACACTGGGGCTGTAGTTTTGCATACGTCATGCTTGACCTTTTGACGTGATGATGCATTACATGAGGTCGCGCTGGCGCATCACACGGCTGGCGCAAGACGAGACATGGTGGTTTTAAAAGTACATATATATTTTATTTTTCTTGCCAAAATGACAATCATTTTGTTAGATAAGACCCTTATGCCTCGGTTGGGATCGTTTAGAGCCCTTTAAAGCTGTGTTGAAACTGCAATTTTAATCTGCATTGAAACTATAAACTGTTGGGGTCCAATACAGTCTATTAAATTGAGAATAATCCTTAAATGTTTTTCTTAAAAAAAAAAAAAGATTCTCGACTGAACAAAGAAACACATCAACATTTTGGATGACATGGGGTTAAGTAAATTTTCTGTTTTTTTTTTTTTTAAAGAAAATAGAGTAATCCTTTAACAAGACCTGGAGGTGTTGCAAATATGGCGGTGGAGTGACGTACATCCTTAAAAGGACTTTGGTGGCACTACACTTGTCTTTCAAGAGGAACTTCTTCAAGATTGGTTTCTTTATGAGTCACACTTTCAACCAAATTATGTTTAGTGATCCAATATGTTTGCAATATTAATGGAACTTTATGAAATAAAGAAAGAGAGTTATATTAAGAAATGCCTTGTGCTCTACATTCTTTAATTAAGTACTGATAGTTACTTATATTTGATAAGAATTCCACTATAGCTTTTTAGTCTATATACCTTTCAAACTAGGGGCGGTTTCCCAGGCAGGGATTAGACTAATCCTAGACTAAAATAAATGTAAGAGCTGCCCAAACTGAAAACAACTTGCACTTACATATGTCAGTGCCTTTTGTTTTGCCTCAAGTTGCACACCAGTAATGTTTTTAGTAAGGCATGTTTGTTATAACTAGTTATATTTCCTAATTAAACTAAGGCCTAGTCCTAGTTTAAACTAATCCCTGTCCGGGAAACCACCCCATTATGTAACAGTTAGCAAAATCCCCTTCATGACTATTGTTCAAGAGTGAGAATAACACATACACAACTCCGGCAGGCCCGCTCATCTCTAGTAGGTCAGCGTTCCTCAAACTCCAGACCAGCAATGGAATGTTTTGGCTCTGGCAGGATCAAAAGCTCCGGCCGTCTCCCTCATGTCACCTGACCGGAATCCAATTAAACCTTTATGGGGGATCAGAGTAAAGCAGTGTGTCTTTGTGAGTGTGCAGAAAGGTGCAGTGGTGGTGGTGTGTGGGGGGAGTGATGACTGAATGACCCTGCATCTCGATAAATGAAAAGAGGAGAAGTGGGAGGCACACAAGACGCACACACACACAAGGGGGAAATGTTTGGCGTGACTACTCTGAACATCAGGTCCTATTTAGGCAGTGTGCCACAGTCCAGCTATGACAATGAATCAGTGTCATATACATTTGGCAGATGCTTTAATCTAAAGTAGCTTATAGTGCATTCAAGCTATAGCCTACATTATATTATAGGCCTACATGGATTTCCTGGGACTTACCTGTGACCTTAGTGTTACTACTTGCAGCATGCTCTACCAACTGCTACAATATAGCATCAAGGCATTTCTCTTTCTCAGACCAAAACAACTTTTATTTTTAACTTACATTTACGGATTTGGCAGACACTTTTATAAAAAAAAAACACTCACAATAGATTTTATTAGTGTATATGTTCCCTGAGGCTCAGACACCTACGCAATGCTTTACAAATAGGAACACAGGAGCTATACATGATGAAGTATATTTAAGAGGCAGGGTGTTCTATCTTATTGATCCTAATGTTATGGATCGACACAAACGGCTGAAGTTTCGACTTTTAAACTTCCATTACGCTGATAATTCAATAAAAAACCGTTCAATGTCAGCGCAAAACCGACGAAGTGTACGGCAGAGGTGAGCTGAGATCACTGAATCAAATGATCGACTCCCCCGAGTGCGCGAGCAGTGACGTCACATCGGCGAGGAGCCAGCCAGGCATCCCGGAGGAAGGATCCGCGCGCCTCCTCCTCCACAGCCCAAGCGCACGAGCTCCGAGACGAGTGAGAGTATTGTGAATAGTCTCTGCACGCGTGGCCGTACAGAATGCTGCTCGCGAGGAACTCGCGTCTTTAAGGAAATGTAGGAATTACCGCATCACGGATTTAGTAGCAGTGTTTATTTAATTTTCATGCGTAGATATGCTCACCTACTCTTTTTGCCAAAACGTCCTGGAGATCCTATAGACGCAACTTTGGAGCGGCGGCTTTCGCCCGCTGTATCTGGTGAGTTACTTTCACAATAGCTTTTCAACTTTGCCAAATGTAACCTTTTGTTTTTGTACAAAATGCACCAGTGAAACAGGCAAAACACTATTATTAATATTGTAACAAATAGGTTACTACTGTTAGTACAACCACCGTTCCATAATAATTATAATTCTGCAACTTAAACTACATCAAATATAATAATGATCATTATACATTTGTCCCTTAATAATACCAATAATAAGTGGTCATGCAATAGGAACAAGTGACTTAATGGATGTAAGTATTATTATTATAAAGTCTGTTGCACAGATTGAAGTATAGAGCTTAGAGCAAAGCCTCGTGCATCGCTCGCGCTTGGGTACAGCAGTGAGACAGCGCCATCATTCGCGAGCAATAGTGTGCCGTGCTAAATCCACTCTTTTTATTTTTATTTAAGGCTTTTCTGTGAAAAAAAAATAAAACTTCAACATTTCCACAAAACATGTGTTGCTGCTCTGCGTTTAAGAAGTTCTGTTAATTAAATAAACCTCGACCTGTAAATAATGTAGGCTAGTATAATAGGTAACGTAGGTACCTTTCTCACGGGGTTATATTATCATGTCTATAATCCATGCCAAGATCAGGAGATAATTTATTTGCTTGTTCTAAAATCGTACGATGAAGCATATTTCTTCATCAAAGATAGAGGATTGGCACATAATATAAAACATCAAAGACGACTTCTGTCCCACTGCGAGGGGAGAGCGACGGCTGTTTCATCTTCATGCCAATAGGAAGTAGATCCGTGCAGTGCGCAGGGAACGCGGAGCGATACTTACAGCGCTTTGTGGGAGAGAGAGAAAGAGAGAGAGAGATTCTGGAGAGTTGAGTGTGAGTTGGAGAGAACGGCTGAGAGTATCGGTACCATGCGGACGTTCGGAACCTATAAACTTAATGAAAAGCCACCAAACAAAGGACGTTAGTGTTGTAATAGGTAAGCATGACTGGGCAACGGTTAAAATTCTTTATCTTTGACGGCGAGCGCTCTGGTTTTGTGCTCTTTTCAGAAATGCGTTAAAGTTTCACTCAGCTCGCTTTGCAAAGTTGCCACTGGCTCTTCGTAGTTGAAATATTGCAGCTTTGTTTACCGTGGCGTAAAGCAGATAGTGTACTCAACGTTTTCAATTGCTTTTGAATTATTAAAGACGAGCGGAGTCCAGAGTGGTCCGCTAATTGTTTTCAAACGGGAACTTCATACATCTGGCTGGCTCGTAGAGGCACCAGTGTGGCGACGTGAAATGAATAGACTGACGGGACTGGGGGATGGGGATGCAGAAGCTCCTCTTTTGTTGTTTTTTTGTTTTCATTTTTTAAAATATACATTGCCGCACATTGAAGAGAACTAACATGGGAGGTTTGTTGAGAACGAATAGGCTTTGTAGTGTTTTGATGTCGCTGAGAAAGTTCACTCAGATTTCTTTCATTTCTGAAGTGAACGTTACTGTAACAGACAGTTGATGATACTTTTATAAGCGCGAGGATGCACTGGGAAACGATACATGTCTCGAATACCTCCGTTTGCGGTTTTGAGGTTGTGAATTTCTGTCAACGTGAAGTCTAGTATGAATGGTAAATGGTTTCTAAATTTATTACACTGATATCACGGTTTTCATCGGATCTGAATTGATTCAGGCAAGCTGGCTGAATGTGTCTCTCAGCAAATCGCTTTATGCGAACACATGATACCGACGCTGAAAGTTTTCCACAGATTTGTTTAATATGGTTAGCCATGCAAATGGTGCTTTCCAGATGATCAGAAAATAGACCAAACAATATTACAAAAACTACGTTTTATTTACAAATTGTAGGTATAATAACCAACAAGGGTGCATATGGTTAAATTATATACAATTACCAACAGATCTTTATATTGTTGCAGTTGGGATGTTTATGTTATACAATGCAGATCATGATATTTAACTATTCAACAACATTTTCATTTAGGATTTTTCAGATGCATTGACATAATTGGTAATGTTTTCACTATAATAATTTATTGTTATGTACAAGTACCGTGCATTAATACAATGAAAACTTTCTTAAATGCTTTCCCACAGACTGTTAACAAGACAGAATATAATAGTCACCACTTCTAGTTAGACATATACAAATGTACAGAAATACCATTTTGTAGAGACCACTGTCATTAATGTGTGGTAAACATTTTTATGCATGTTTGCTTGTATGAACTTATTGAAGAACAATTTAATCTATTTATGTAATAAGCTTTTTATAGCTAAATATGATATATGCCAGGAACATTTTGAGAATAATATATAAGCTAATTTATTCAGAACAGTGGAATGCGACTGTGTTTATACACCAGGGGCTCTTCATCGTTGCGCTTTTCACAGCAATTCATCATTTGGCCTGTCTGCCGTCATGGTGTCTTTGGTGTAATGGGAAATTTAGACAAAAAGCCAGCGTCTGCTTCTGTGGACACTGATGCACTAATCGTATCTGTTCCAAGTCATGATGTGCCGTAAACAGATATTTAAATGGATGTCTGTCAGGTGCTTATGTGTAAACTGCATCTGCTGCAACTTATGAGTAAGCTATTATAATCAATTAATAACTGCCTAGGTTTTATGTCTTTGAGGGAAGTCTAAAAGTAAATGTGTTAAAAATGAATTGATCAGAGAATTTCAACATATTATATATGTATTGTCACTTAACTTTTTCTCTCTGTTCTTTACAGTTTCAGTGAAGAGTGCTCTGCAAACATGCAGAACCACGTGACTTCACTGCTGGCGGTTCTGCTGCTCCTGTGCGGCTGCACCAGGAACCAAAGCCTCGGCACTGCTCCTGTCCCTCAGTTTACCCAGTCTGTTTACAACGCTACCATTTATGAGAACTCTGCTGCTAAGACCTATGTGGAAAATCCTGTCAAAATGGGAATCTACATCACAGACCCCGCTTGGGAAATACGGTACAAAATTGTGTCGGGAGACAACGAGAACCTGTTCAAAGCTGAAGAGTACCAATTGGGAGACTTTAGCTTTTTGCGAATAAGGACCAAAGGAGGTAGCAGTGCCATTCTTAATCGAGAGGTTAAAGACCACTATATTCTCACAGTAAAAGCCATGGAGAAGAACTCAAATGCTGAGGCTCGGACAAGAGTCAGGATTCAGGTGCTAGATACAAATGACCTAAGGCCACTGTTCTCCCCAACCTCTTATAGTATATCATTACCTGAAAACACAGCTATTCGCACAAGTGTAGCAAAGGTAATGGCAACGGATGCAGACATTGGTACGAACGGAGAGTATTACTACAGCTTTAGAGAGTGGACAGACATGTTTTCAGTCCACCCCACAAGTGGTGTGGTTACACTAACCGGGAAGCTGGACTTCTCTGAGACAAAGCAGTATGAATTAGAGATTTTTGCTGTGGATCGAGGCATGAAGCTGTATGGTAGTAGTGGTTTTAGCAGCATGGCTAAGTTAACGGTACGAGTGGAACAGGCTAATGAGCATGCACCGGTCATCACTGCCGTAACGCTAGCACCATCAGACACTGACAAGGACCCTAGTTATGCTATTGTGACTGTCGAAGACAATGACCAAGGAGCTAATGGTGAGATAGCGTCCCTCAGCGTTGTTGCAGGTGATCCTCTTCAGCAATTTAAAGCCATGAGAACAAGCCCGGGCAGCAAAGAATACAAAATCAAAGCGGTCAAGCAAGTAGAATGGGATAGTCAGCCCTTTGGATACAACTTAACACTGCAAGCCAAAGACAAAGGAAGTCCACCCCAGTTTTCATCAGCAAAGGTCATCCATGTCACATCCCCCCACTTTAAAGTAGGGCCTCCTAAATTCAGTCAAGCTATATACAGAGTCAACGTGAGTGAATTTGCTCCTCTGCACACACCTGTTGTAATGGTAGCAGCTGTGCCAAAGTATCCCCAACTTAAGTATGCATTCAAACACAAATTGGCTAAAAATCATTTCACCATTAATGCAGATTCAGGCTTGATCACAACGGCTGGACCCCTTCATGCAGACTCTGTGTCCAGATACGAATTAGAAGTTGTGACCAGTGACAAAAAAGCAGCCGCTAAAGTCATTATTGATGTGATTGATGTGAACAACAACGCTCCAGAATTTAAACAAACATCTCACAGAGCTAGCGTTGATGAAAATATGCCGATAGGCACTAGTGTGCTAACAGTCAAAGCCACTGATTTAGACAGCGGGGAGAATGGATATGTCACTTACAGCATTGCCAATGTGAATCCCCAGCCATTTGTTATTGACTATTTCTCGGGTGTCGTCAGTACTTCAGAGACTTTGGATTATGAACTGATGCCAAGGATTTATACTTTAAAAGTGCGGGCATCAGACTGGGGTTCCCCTTTTCGGCGTGAGGTAGAAACTCAAGTTACGATCACGCTCAACAACCTGAATGACAACAAGCCACTTTTTGAGAATGTGGACTGTGACGTGACTATGCCAAGAGATCATGGTGTCGGTGAACAGATAACAACAGTATCTGCTATCGATGCTGATGAGTTGCAGCTTGTACGGTACACAATAAAAGCTGGCAATGACTTGAATCTTTTCGAGCTGAACCCAAACTCAGGTGTACTGTCTTTAAAGCAGCCCTTAACTGAGGGTGAGGCAGCGAAAATGTCACTTCACAGCTTGCAGATAATAGCCAGCGATGGAGAACACGAAACTCAACCTATGTTTTTAAACGTTACAGTCGTTACAGCCCGTAAATCGGTCCAAGTAAAATGTGTTGATACTGGAGTCGCCAGCATGTTGGCAGAAAAGCTGCTTCAAGGAAGCAAGCTCCACAGCCAAACTGAACCTGAAGACAACTTCCAAGACATTCACTCCGTGAACCGCTTTGCTCCCCAGTTTTTGGACACTTTTCCCAGTGTTATTGAAGTCAAAGAAGACTTGCCTGTTGGAGCCAGGATCGTCCATCTGAGTGCTTCAGATTCTGACAGCGGTTTTAATGGAAAATTGGTTTACGTTATATCTGGAGGCGATGCTGGGAGTCATTTTGTTGTTGACATGGACAGTGGATGGCTCAAAGTGTATTCTCCCCTTGATAGGGAAACAGCCGATCACTATACATTGAACATTACTGCCTACGATCTTGGAATACCTCAGAAGTCCTCTTCACGCCTACTGGATGTAAAGATTCTGGATGCGAATGACAACAGCCCACAGTTTTTACAAGATGCATATTCAGTGGAAATCAGTGAGAGCACAGCTGTCGGCACAGAGATCATTCAGGTTGAAGCAAAAGATAAAGATCTCGGGGATAATGGCGTGATCAGATACTCCATATTGGCAGACACTGATCAATTTGCTATTGACACGGAGACTGGGGTTGTTACGGTGAAGAAGCCTTTAGATCGTGAGGTACAACCCAGTTTTGTACTGAAGATAGCAGCTCATGATCAGGCCACTGCTGAACCTCAACTTATTTCGACTGTGTTACTTAAAGTCACACTGGAAGATGTAAACGACAACCCTCCAAAATTCATTCCCCCAAACTATCAGGTTAAAGTACGAGAGGATCTGCCCATCGGTACAGTTATTATGTGGCTGGAGGCTCATGATCCTGATGTTGGACCTTCTAGCCAGGTACGATACAGCCTCGTAGACAACGGGGATGGGAAATTCGAAGTGGACAAATTGAGCGGTGCTCTAAGAATTGTCCAAAATCTGGATTACGAGAAAAAGCAAGTGTACAGTCTCACCGCAAGAGCAAAGGACAAAGGGAAACCCATATCTTTGTCTTCAAGTTGTCACATTGAAGTGGAGGTTGTGGATGTGAACGAAAATCTGTACAGACCATTGTTCCCATCATTTGTGGATAAAGGATATATTAAAGAGGATGTGCCCAATGGAACATCAGTGATGAAAATCACAGCTCAGGATGAGGATAAAGGAAGAGACGGAGAAATCCGTTACTCCATACGGGATGGGTCAGGTCTCGGGATCTTTACTATTGATGAAGAAACTGGTAAGTTATCTTCCTTGACCCTTTTATCTGTTTAGGACTGGGGTGGGTGCGGGGGATGTATTGTTGAGTCATGAATTATTCAACTAACAAATCTTCTATGCATGAAATGGCCAGTGATATGAGGGGTGCAAATGTGAAAGGACTTGTTGTATCAGTGGCATTTTGGTTTGTACAGAAGGAGGGATTCATTTTGCGTGGCATCAGTTGGATGCTTGTGCAGGTTGGTGGTAGCAGTTGGATGTTATTGATAGAGCTAATGAAGTGCATCCTGATTCGTTTCATTTTTCTGCCGGAGGAGAGAGAATTGATGGCAGGAACAGATGGAGCAGCTGTCTCTCAGACCTGCTGTAGACATTCCAAACTAGTTGCCTTGGTATTAAGAGGATTGCTCGCCCTCCCCACCCCCAACTTCCGTGCTTACATATTTTTCCACTTCATTCTTTTTCCCTGTCTATTTTTCTTTCTCGATAAAAAAAATCAAACCCCGACTATTTATCGTTTATAGATTATTTTTTTATGCAAGCCGTGAGATTCTTAATGCGTATTAATGCGTTGTTCCAGCCGTTGAGAGTTAGAAAACGATGCATTTTAAACCAAAACATTTTTTTGAGGCAAAAGTCAACATCTGGCCTCATTATCCTTATACAAAGAATGTATTAATACCTCTCTCAGCTGCCCTGACCGCTCACAGCACCTGTGCCAAAAATCTAAAATAAGCAGTCTGGAATTCCAACGGTCTTTTGAGTTTTGACACAGAGCAGTACTGGCCACCCAGTGTAAAGTAAATGCCTAATATACCCATACAGCTTGCAAGACTGTAAATATGCATGTGTATAAGCCTGTGTGTGTGCATCAAGGTTATTTTTTATTAAATGGTTTTTACATTATGCAGGATGGTGTTATATGAAAAAAATAGTAAATAGCAAAAATGACTTCAGCTGAGTTTTTATAGACTGGGCCACATATTGCTATTGAACAAATGACTCCTGAAGTCAATCTACTGTAAAATTGCCAGGAAAAGAAGGTAAATTAGCAATTTAGACCATTGATCGCTTTTGTGAAATCTTGCTTTCTTTGGTTGGAAATTTAGCATGACAGGATGTACTGGCATAGGGTTGTCACCACAACAAGACCATCTGTCGGGTATTGAGCCTGCCCAGTATTATGGAGATTGAGCTTTGCTGCACTTACAGTGAAGGAAAGTTTATTGTAATACATGTCGGTTATATTTTTCCTAAAAAAGGTCCCGTTCTTTTTGTGTTTTTGAAGCTTTGATTTTGTTTACAGTGCGCAATATAACATGTGTTCATGTTTTACATGTAAAAAACGCAGCATTTTTGTATAGCGCCGTTTTCACTGTCCTAAAAACGGGCTGATGTCTTCCTTGTACAAAGAAAGTCCCTCCTTTAGAAATATGTAACGAGTTCTGATTGTGTAGTTTGTTTAGTGTGTTGTGATTCGACCGCAGCTTAGCTTAGCAGAGCCGTTTGAGCCAAAGCTGGCGACTGACGTATTCCTGTGGGCGGAGTTTATTCAAAACTGTTTTATTGACGTAATAAATTCGGCAAGTAGAGGGCTGTAGTCCAAACCAGCCATTCGCTGTAGGCTTTGAAAGGGGACTTCTGTTAAAAAAATATATCGCCTGGCAGTGAACTTTGAGCTTTATCATTTTGCAGGTATTATTTATGCTCTAACATCAACATTACATACTAACTTAAGTTTGAAAAATGGGATCAGGAAGAATGTGACCTTTAAATGGTTTGTAAATAGCTTTATCCTTACTGCAGAATAAGTGTTTTCTCTTTGGGGTTATTGAATACAATTTTTATAGTTTTCATTTTATTCATATTTACTAACTTGTCAGCTGCCACTCATCACCCATACTAAGTATTGTCTATTGTGAGTCCTCAACCTCGGATATATAATTCTTTGTCATATAAAACATGCAGGTCACCAGGAGTATATGACCTTCTCCCTGGCATTCTGACCCTCAAATGGATCTATCTGCTCTGTTGGCCATGCCATTGTCTTTTTCTGAGTCCCATTGTTAATGATTATACGCAGGGCTGGTAGCAAAGCAGATATGCCTGAGGTAACACCAGCTCCCATGGGAATGGAAAGATTAGCAGAGGGGCTGATTTGGAGGTTTGGGTGGGAGGCGTTGAGGTTTAAGGTCACTACATGTGGGTTGAAGATCAGATTTCAAGCAAGGAATCAATCTTAAACCCAAGGCTGAATCCATAAGTAGAGTAGTAGTAGTAGATTCATTTGTTGTTTAGCACTAAATAGTTTAAAAATAAAAGAGTGGTCACCACTGTCAAAGACTACAGATGGTATAGAGACACCTTTAGTCATGTTTTACGAGTGGCTAACGCACATCTGGACTGATTTGGCTAACTGTGCTTTGCAATATATTTCCATGTGTTTGTGTTTATCCATTTTATTCTTCTCTAGTTCAGCAGACCCTTAGGGGTTTGGGTTATGGAGAGGAATGTGCAAATTAAATGTTGTCTGTTGTTTATTTCTACCCCCTCTTATTTTGTTTGACTGAACCCCACATGCTTGATTCCAGTAGTTTTCCCTTGTAGGGATTTGAAGCATGCCCTGTCTTTCCATAGATGTAATTTTGTGTAAGTGACATGAAGGCTGTCCCCAAAAACTTCAATTTTGAAAGAAGTAATGTGAATTTGACATGTTTTGGGTTCCATTGTGTCACTAGTAGTTTAATTCATACTCATACATTTCAATAAGTTTAGTCTCGCTTGAAAACTAAATGGGGTTTGTCATTTTTATGGTCTGCCTTTTCGCTTTGTTTCAGTGACTGACCAACAGCAGCAGTGTTTACATGTATAGTTCTCACAAACATGTCAAGAGCTGGGAGCTATGTTGAGCCCTGGTGAGACCTTAGTGCTTAAACCAAGCTAATTTTATGACTGGTGTGTGTGTTTGTTGGAAAACGACACACACATACAAGCACAGATGCACAAGGCATTGAGGTATGCTGCTAAATTAATTGATGTCACCAGAGCCACACAAATACATTTCTGTCTGTATTTAATAAACCTCAGATGGTTAAAAGAGAACGGAAAGCAAATTCACGGGTCAAGGATCTTCGACTATAGTTTATATACTGTATGAAACTGATTACTTTTTGTATTTATAAAATAAAATGCTAAAAACAAAGTGTGAGGAATACACTTATATAAGGTTACTGAATAGAATTAAATTGGATGCCCACTTTAAATAACTGACATTAATAATATTAACTTTTCATTTTAGTCTTAACACCTTCTCCTTTTTTCCTCCTGAGCCGGAATCACGTGTACAAGGCACTTTTCTCATTTTCCCGTCTACCGAGAATAGTACATTTCTGCACTACTATATTACATTTGCTCTGTAATGTAGACCGCTTCGATTTTTTGCCAAATTGAACACACGAGATGTGATAAAGCAATTTGCACTCCATCTAAAAGCTTAGAGTGCTTACTAAAATTTGAAGTTTATTAAAGGAATAAAAAGTTTGAACTTTAGTACTGGTCTGTTTTAGGGCTTGTAAAAATTGGATTGGGGTGATGCATACTTTGATGATGTAATTGGAAACTATGTCTCATAATTGAGCAGATGTGTAGAAGCTTATCTAGATCATCTCTATGTATGAATTAGAAGTATTTTGACAAACATGAGTTTAACATTGTATTATCATGTCACTCCACTTAGGCATATTTTACATTGTTATGTATTTATTCAGCCTGATCTCACGAGAATTCATACATATTTCACAAGTTGGCTAACACGTGTAAATTTGTATGTGCAAAAACGTATGATTATAATAAAAAAAAACTAACAAAACCTCCCCCCAACCCCAACGTCACAGGGGTAAAGGCCAATTGTACAAAAATTTACAAATGTGGTCATGCAAATTAGCCACCTTGTAAAATAATGATTTGGGTCTGCACAATGCATCGCATGAGATGAGATGCGCATGATAATTGCATGCGATTTATCGTGAAGCCCTAGTACGAATTGCCATTAGATAGGGGTCATTATGAGATTTTATTGAGATGGAAAATAAATATTTGGAGTGCGTATGTGAAGTTTTAGTTCAAAATACTCCACAGATAATTAATTATAGCATGTTCAAATTGCAACTTTGTAGGCCTGAGCAATAGTGTGCTGTTTTTGGGTGTGTCATCTAAAATGCAAATGAGCGGATAAAATGCAAACACTGATCACAATGATGGTGGTTTGAAATTCAATTGTGCTGTCAATTTTTTATTTTTTTTCTCTTTCTCACTGCGCTAAATGGCAGTGCCGTTGTTGGTTAGTGCAGATAAGGGGTGGTAATATTGTAATTGGCCTTGCTACCTACCTCACAAAACAGGCAAAACCTATTTTTACACATGCTAGCAGAAAATGATTTACCCAAAAAAGTTACTGAGTTGATATTTTTCACGTTTTCTAGGTTGATAGAAGCACTGGGGACCCAATTATAGCACTTAAAATGGAAAAAGTCTGATTTTCACACTATGACCCCTTTATACTCTAATATCAACATCATTGTACAAGTGCAAGTAACTTGCATCAACATTATAATTTTCGTCCAACTGTATGTGCACACATAATGACTAATTCACTTTTCATGCACAGATCACATATCACAATATGTAATATTTCATAAACAGTGGTTCGAGGGTTTCTGCCCATTTAATAGTTACGTGTACCAGAACATCTTTCAATTATATAAGAACTAGCTGGTTGCATTATTGATTATTTCCTCTCTGGTCAGGACACACTGATGGTATGGTCCCTTAAGCTTTCATTGAAATACAGTCATATCTGCTTGAGCCAGACAACTTTAGGTCAGTGTCCGTCCCATAGTGCTGAGCATGCAACCATGTCTGATCCCCTCGCTGACATTCACCGCTCAAAAATATCTTGTTTTTTCCACGGGCCAGTGTAGAAAACCATCTACTGGGAACTCCATTCCCTGTTTGATTGATGACTACAGAATGCAAACTGACTTGTGATATAAGAACACAACATACAAAAACATTTTCAACTTCTGGTTAAGATTGCCATCAAGCAAGGCCAAAAAGCATTTTTCTCATTCAAGTCCATGCCCTAAAACCATGTAAATAATGTACTTAGTCCTTCACTTCTGTTAACATTTTTTACTTATTTTAGAATAAAGGTCATTGTAGAATGTTGTTCTAGAAAGGTGTAATTTCAATGTGTTTTATAAAGCACTTTTGGCGTTTTTATGGCAGCCGGTGTAGCATTTCTAAAAACGAAAAACACTTTGACATAGTAAATGAATTACTCATTTTAGCTGTGTAAAAAGGTATCAGAGAGCTTTTAAAAAGGTGCCTTTCTTGCTTTGTGACTGGTATTCGTTTTTTCTTATGGCTAGTAATGAAAAGGGACTTTGTACAGAAATAAATTAGTTTAGCAAGCAAATGCATATACTGGTCTGCATACTGCAAACTCCATATGTACCCCTCATATGCCCTTCCTGTGGATAGAGGTTGGCTGGTTCTTTCTGATGCCAGATAACAGAGGAATGTGCTGGCGGCTTTGTCTTCTCATGTTTGCCTACCTCTCGGTTGGCCGGGAGAAGGGGAAAGGGGGTCATCAGAATGAAAAGGGGCAATAAAGGGCTCTCTCTCTCTTTTTACCATGCCCATTTCTCACTATGTTTCAAAATATTGAGCCTCTCCATGGGCCATCTTGGCTTTTTTCACTGTTGGTTTCGTTCTCTCAAGAGTGTGACAACGTCTTTTCCAGTATTTTTTGCGCAGGGTACATGACTGACTCCGTTTTGTCTCTGCTTGAGTCTTGTTGCTGGGGCAACAAGGTTCTGGAATGCAGAGGGATCAGGAGTTGATTGTAGGGTGCTAAATAAAAAGCATACTTTCCCTAGTTAAAGTCGACTGCCGTCTCCAACTATCAAGTCCATTTTGGGAACTTGTGTCGATGTTACCTTTTGTTATTTTTATGTGCCCAAATAAAATCAGCACATGTAAAAGATCAACCACGGGAAAAACTAAATTTTTTAGTTTTAGAAATCTGCACCGTAGAAAGAATTGACTAGTAAATTAAGTTCAACATGTAGCCCAATATTTCAAACTCAGATTTGATGTGCGTGGACCGGCTCCCAGCACTGCCAGTTTTTATTACAGTGACCAATATTGCCATGTTCACTGTTCCCCTGTGATGTCAGACTGTTATAACAAGAATCGAAAGCAAATGACAGCAGATGTAAACACGGCACTGGTGAAAGCAAAATGCGAAACCAAAGGCGCTAACCGTCGACGTGAGACAAACAGTATGATGCATCTACTCTCAAACTGTATGTGACTGTGCGTCAATGTTAACTGCCATTTTAGCATAGCACAACCTGGGACTATGAATGTTACACCCACAGCGTTTGCACTCAGAGGTTAGGGATGAGAAATGAAGATGAATGCTTTTCATTTCACTATCAGGCTTCGACGCTCTGCAGATAATCGCAACAGCTTGCAACAAAGGCACAGGAAATCATTGCATCATGGAGCGTTAGTAAATCTGCAGTGTTATCATTAGAAATCTGCACCTGAAACCTTTTTTTTAGACTAGTTGATTTGCTCGGCCGTACAAATCATAGCATCACTGAACTTTAGCGAATTACTTGAAGAAATGTAAACCAACATTAAAGCTGGTTTTAACGGCAACAACATAAACAAACAGCGTTTGTTGCCCAGACTTCGGGTAGACTTTTGGAAACCGAGACATTTTTATTTTCTGCGAGGTATTTGTTCCAGAGCTCAGTTTAGTTGCTAGCCAACCGATAAACAAGCACAGACCGGAAGTTAATTTCGGGCTAGGCGCGTAACCGCAGCAATGCACGTGCATTTGATGAAACCGTCTATAATATTGATGTTTGTTTCAGAAAGTTGGTTTGTGCCACTTTTCCTCCAGATAACAGTTGCGAATAAATTTACGTTTGTAATGATATATAAAGATGTAATTAGGAGGCTAGTTAAGAGTCAAACATCTGGGGTTTGAACCTAATGACTTCTATTCCCCATGTTTTATTGCCTCGCCAGCCTCCTCCCTGCCGTATTTAAACCGCCTTTGATCCTCGCCACATAGAAACACTCCGAGGAGCGCAAGTTTATAAATAGAAAAGTGAGGAGAAAAGAAATAAGGCTTTCAAAATGTCAAGGCAGCACCCCATATGAAACACACTGGCACTTCATAGTCTTATCAGCTTTCCCAAAAGAGGAGAGAAAACCTCTCCGGCATGAACCGGGACGCTAATGCGCTGGCCTGGTGATAATGCCATTGCCTACTATGTAACCGGGCTGCTATTTCATGCTTAAAAAATATGTTGTCATAACAAGGACAGGCGGCTGTTATCAGAGTGAGTTCGGGGCGAAAGAGCGTCCTCAAATACTAAATATGATATTTTAAGCAAACAGACCCGCTCGCCGCCAGACTACAAGGTCTTTGCAATAACATGAGGTGACTGGGACAAAAGGATCTGTTCGGGAAAGTGTCAAAAGAATCTCTCATCTGGAATTAATCGACTGAAGCAGGCAAAGAAAACACAGTTTACTGTCAACCGTGTTCATTCATTGATAAATTTCCACTTTTATTGCACTTTCATGTGCTTTTTTCGAATACAAGCTTCGGGTTTGTTTTTACACTCTTTGCTCTAGGGCAGCATATTTTATCAGATTTGATTCATTTGTTAAATTTCTTTCCACAAGCGCTCCTGTTAATGCATGCTTGTGTTTTATCACTCAATATTCGTTGTTTTAAAAATGCAGTTGTTAGATATCCGCTTTGTATTTGTTTTTAAGATGATGTGATTAGCGGGATATGTAGAGCGAGACCGCGTGCTGTATTAAGTCAGTGAAATCATTATTTTCCTCTGTAAGTATGAGTTTTCCCTCCAGGCAAATGTTACTAACAGTTTCTGTAGGGTTAGTCGGGTTGCCAGCTGCTTTGTTTGCTCGGACGATATAGTGAAAACGCAATGATGCGTAACACGGAAATAAATGGTTGACTCAAGAGGCTCTGCTAGCCCATAATCGCTTGGCCAGGATGCATAGCAGATAAGATAGCTTTTGTGTACCGCACTGTTTGTTAAAGTCATCAAGCACTCATTCTTTAATTGCTTCCTCAATTCATATAGAGGCTGATAACGTTGGCACTTGCAGCAGGTCTATGAGAAATTTAAAGTAGGTTTTTTTGGATTTGATTCAGGAAAACATGTTTTTCCCATAACGTGCAATTAGAGCTTTACAAAAGTTATAAAATTCGGAAAGTAATCTCATGCAAACAGTCAGCATTTGCTCTCTGGAGTCCAGTACAATTTCCCAATTTGAGCATGGTTATAAAGTAGAAAAGGGTTTGCTTGAAGCTTAAAGTCGGGTATGAATATTCCTCAAGGCTTGTGCTGTACTATCTAGGCACTCCTGCATCACTAAAGTTGTGTGGGTGAAGTGAAGTGGGTAGCTTTCTTTTATAGCCCCCCCCCCCAAAAAAAAAAACACTGGGAACCGAGAGCATGATATGATTAAGGCCGGGAAAAAGGGTAGTGGGAGCTTAGCCGAGGGTTCCCTTCTAATACTTCTGCTTTTGACATAGGAATCTAAAGTATTCCTCTAGAGTTTCAAGAAAGAGGAGGTAGAGAGAAAAATCGCTGAGAAAGTTTATGTAAGCATGTGCGAAAGAGGCCTAAAAAGGTGGAGGAATGCAGGATCCCCGATGAACAGAATTAACCAAGCCAGTTCAAAGTGTTTCAAAGCATGGCACGTTCTAAGCCGCCCCAACTTAGGGGCTGTCCACACGGAGACGCGAATCACTGTATACGCATAAATTTGTTATCGTATTGGCGTTTCATCCACACGGATCCGGCGATTTCAGAGAGTGAAACCGCTATTTTTTGAAACCTGGTCCTAAAGTGGATAAATCTGAAACCGACACCCTTGCGGTTTCGTCTGTACAGCCAATCCGTATATTTTGTGAAGCGAAAACGTCATCACATCACGTGTCGGAAGCGTCCCACGTAACAGCAACAACAATAACGGCGGATTACGTGATTGTGTTCGTGCTACAGAAGCTACTAAAGCCTACTAGCTTTATTACAGCAAAATCTATTGCGTCTATGCAATTGTGGTGACCAACAAGCGATAATGGACAACACCATACGTTGGCTATGCGCATGCTCAAAGTCTTCTTCTCCGTGTATAGTGTATATCTGTGGCAGAATTACAGCGCCCCATACTGGTCCGGCATATATACTACACCGCTTTCAGTCGGTTTCAGTGGTTTCGTGTTTACGGATTATTTTTTTAGAGCAAGGAAAAAAAATGAACGGATAGGGAATGCACCGGCTTCGTGTGGATATAGCCTTAGCCTTCTGTCTGTACCACCTCCAGTACATATGTGAAGTCTTCTCTGAAGGTCAGAGAATTGCTCAGAGTTAGTCAAGCTTGACTTTGATGATTACAGGAGCTAAACTTGCGTGGCTCATTACACATCATCCGCCAGAAAAAAGCAACGATATTGACAGTATTCGAAGGCAACTCGTCTCTTTATGAAAATTAGCGGTGGGGCTAAACAGGATTTTACATATCATAATCCTCTTTTTGACAACCTGCATAATCTTCCTTGGCTTTCTAAATTGGTGCAGTTGCCAGCTTTTCATGCACAAGGAATTTGCAATCTCCCAAACTGACTCTGTGCCATGTGTTTGTAAGTGTTAAAAGAATAGGAAGGGAATGAAAGGGAGGTCTGTTTGCATGTATTACATTTGATTCATGTCTTGTTAGTAAATATACATTAAAGTGCATTATCTTGGACATGACTATTATTTCCATATATTTGAACTGACAGAGACGATAAAGCAGACAGTACATAATAGAGAAGATAGGGTGGGATTAGGAAATGACCCGAGCCAGATTCAAACTTGGTCAACACTGTGCAATATGTTGAAGCACATGCCCTATCCACCAGGCCATGGCTTCGACAAGACCTTCTTTCTGACCCTTATTATTGCCAAGCTGAGAAACAGTAGAAGAGGGATGGGAGAATGGAGACTGTGCTATTCCCCAATCCACTTAACATTCCTGTCATTGGTCCTTGATACTCTCTGCCAGGACACAAGCCTTAAAGGAATAGTTCGTAGAGAAATTAAAATGCGTGGTCATTTAATCACCTTCATGTCTTCTGCACTTATTTTTTTGTAGGATTTGTATCAGGATGTCCAAGCTGCTTTTTGCTATACAGTTAAATTAATTGGTGACCATCATAGCTTTACGTTTGTTTATGAGCTTTTTTGTGCCCATCTGCTTTCATTTTACGAAGGATTTTTTTTGTTTTTTTAACCGATTTAACAGTCAGTGTGAGTAAAGTAAATCTGATTCAGTCTGTCATTGGGGATGTTGAAGCAGTCTGAGAATGAAATTCACTTCCTCGCTGTCTCCTTTTCCACACACGCAGATGTGTACACACACCTACATGCAAGGTCAGCCATGTTGAGTCAGTCTGAGCGGTTCTCATTGTTCAGGGTGGCGCTCAGATAGCTGTGAAAGGTCTCGCTTAAGGGTAAAAAAAACCCTACAAAGCCGTGCGAAAGAAAGACCTGCTGTATTTCTGTCATCATATTCTATAGCCCTAAGGTAGGTTTCACAACTTCCTCAACCATGGTTTATTCAAAGGTGTGGCAGCATACCTTTGAAACACCTCAGTGTAATGAGTGAATCACTGCAAGAACAGATAGTATGGATTGTTTGCGTGTGTTTTCTTAAAAAAATCTTAAACAATGCTATTCCTCATTTAAAGATAAAGGATTATATGTTTCAGTAAAGGGTAAAGTATAGTCCATTATTTACGTGTGCGCGAGGGTCCACGTATAGTGTGCGTGATGCAATTTTCGGCATTAGAAGAGTGCACATGTACTGTACACGCACCGGCAGATTTTTTCAAACCTTGCGTACGTTGTACGCGTAGGTCGTGCATGCAAGTACAGGAGTATTAAGTATGTAGGCCACGCGAGGTAATGAAATTTGTTGCAATGCGCATGCGTCAGTGCACATGTATGAGTCAAATGAACTATGCTTTGCAAGGCTAAAAAAGAACAGACCATGCCCAGGACTTAAGGAGAAGGTAGTTAAGCAGTGAAGGAACTTTCAGAGCATCTTGTTTGTTAAAGATTATGCTAATAAGGAGGCCAGAGCTTTAAGTCTAAAGAATGCCTGAAGCATCTTTAAAACAATGAACAAAACCTCCTCTCGGTCAGGGTTGGTTTATATCGTGAAGGCTTTTGTTTACGAATCAAAATCCTGTTGAGAATGCGTATTGTTAGGTAAATGTTCCTGCATGTGAATCTGGTTCTAATCCACTCAGCAGGGATTTTAGGACAAACTTGCTTTTTAGTTGGACAGTTTAGTTGGTAAATTTATAATGTTTTATTCTCATTCTGAAATATTATACTATTATACGAATTTTATTATATTATTTTTTTAATTTATTGTTTGTTAATGCCTATACAATAATTCATGTTAGTTCATGGTGCATTAACGAATGTAAACAGATACAACTTTTGAAATGTAAATGTATTAGTAAATGCTAAAATTTACTAAGTTTAATAAATGCTGTAGAAGTATTGTTTATTGTTAGTTCATATTAGCTAATGCATTAACTAATGTTAACAAATACAAACTTATTGTAAAGTGTTACCATTATATTTTATATGAATAGTGTACAAAATTGAGTCAAATTTTAATATAGTCCATTTAAATTTTATCAGTTGTGAATTTGCCTTAGCCTACTATTCCTGAACATTATGCACCCTCTACAAAATTTAACATCATGGCCTAGTAGTTAGTGTATCTGTTTTGATATGTTTAAGGAAGCATATGACCCGATTCATGTTTTCCTTTGTTTTTAGAGTGTTAAAAGATCTCTGTGCATATAGAAGATCTGTAAAGTTGCAAAAATTAAGGTTTTAAACACAAAGAGATCTTCTTTTTTGCCTCATCCACATCTTACTAAAATGGCTCGTTCAAGTGGACGTTATACTGAAAAGAACATTTGCATAACACCGCCCTAATGTAAAGATAGAAGGTGTACCTTTCATTCGCACTGTAGTATCGGTGCGCCGCCTTGTAGTGGAGATGGCATATTTTTCGTTGCGAATGGCAAACTACTTTGTTTGGCCCTCCAATTAAGTAAACATTAAGAAATCAGTGGTTAGGTTTTATTTATAACACTGTTTTAGAACAATACAGCAAAATGTTTGATTGTGTGCTGCACATTTTATGGAGGATGACTATGTGTGCTGCGCATTTTATAGAGGATGATTATCTGTACACGTGGAAGCAAAAAGGCTTTGTCTAAAAAGTGGAGCAGTTCGAACTTTCCAAGTAAACTTGGCTCTTCTGATTCACATCCTTTAAGTAGCCGATGTTTTCATATTTAAAGAATCTCCTTACTGACGATTCAAACGCGAGTTTTGAGCAGTGTAGAGTAGCGCGTGTTGTTTGTCGTTTCTACGATCACAAATGTAGACATGGTTTTGTATATTAGTATCCTTACCTTACCGATCTTTTAAGTTCTGCTCATGTTGCACTGGTAAAGTCGATCGATCAGCTTTGGTCATCTGCGTTTTCTGGGTCAGGTTCAGGCTCGTATTGATAAGGTTGTAAAGACGATAGTTTCTCCTGGCGCTCAATATGGCTTTGGGAGCTCCTCTTTTTGAAACATGGTAGGGTGTGTCACATTTCCGTTTACACAATTGAGGTATTCGGCCAATCACAACGCACTGGATAGCTGGCCAATCGGAAAACACCACGCTTTCTCAGAACGATGAGCTTGATACAAATCGATGCGTTACAGAAGGGGGGAACTTAGAGTAGCTACAATAATGTACAATATGTGGAAAAAAATTGGTTTTTTTTACCGTATACTATATGAACACATTGTATTACACCAGATACACAAAGTAATGTGCTTTTTAACTGCAGAATATTGGCCCTTTAACTATTCATGTGGGGTTGCCAATGGAGCTTTCACATTGCTCTACTGTTTTTATACATGAAAAGGGTACACAAGGCAAAAAATATACTGAAGCACACTGTGGCGTGTTATGCCTATTAAGTTTCAAGTCTTTTTGTTTTCATGTTGATGAAGTCATCATCCTGGTGATTGCCTTAGGAGGTTGGCAGAGAGGTCAATAAAGGGTTTTTTTAGGTTTGAAAGTGGAGCTTTCTTTTGTGCAGATCCCCCAGTCATTCGAATGAGCACTAAAGCATGGACGCTTGTTTGGCAGAGACAAAACACATACTATATCTCAACCTTGCTTTATCACCTACCAGCTCTCTCATCTTCTTTCCTGCATGTCTTTCCCAAAACCCCCCTGACTCTGGTTGACACATTCTCACACTCTGCTAGCCTCTCTTCCACACACTCATTTGTCTTAGTCATTCTTTTTTAAGCCCTCTTTTCCCTAACAGCATCATGTTTGTTCATTCTGGGAATAGTCTTCATGCTCAACATCGATTTACACCTTGTTCTTATTCTCCCTCACTGTGCATGAACTAATGTTAACAGATATGACGTTTGGATGGATGGACTTGTTGCTTGTTGAAAAACTGATGTTTTGTATACGCAGACATTTGAAACAACAAATTTTAGTGTTGCAATGGCAATACCACAACACTGTGAAAGCATGGTATTATCATACTGCCAAAATCTCATACCGCTCCATGCCTAGTTGCATTTCACAGGAGGACTTGAGCTCAAATTTAAAATGTAAGCACAAATCAATGCACACAATCTCCGACGCTAGAGTAGAGGTCTTCTTGGGTCCAAAGAAATTTACCCAACCCGCAATGACTTAAAACCCTTTTTACCTGTACCCGAGGTGCATAATTTTTTTATTAAATAAAAAGACCCGACCCGAGACAAACCCAAGAAAATTACACCCGAGTACGACCCCAACCAGTGGCAATTATTTTTAACCCAACTTGAGCCGAATGTAAACGGCACCGACATGTGTGCAGTCTGCAGCCCCGCAGCAGTGAGACAGAAAGGAACCCTGTTGGCCTTTTAGCTCCGTACCCGCCCGGGTCGGGCCACAGGTTTTTGTATCTAAGTGGACCCGTGAAGACCTCTACGCAAGAGTTCCAATACAGTGCTCAGGCAGTTGCGCATCACACAGAATTTGTGGGTCATTTTGTATTTGCACACAGCTGTCATGATCACGCTTTGCTGTGTAGCACTGCAATAACAGCTTAGCACTGGCGAAAGAGGCAGTGCGCCCTTTATTTTAGGGGTTTATTTTTCCTTTTGGCCCAAAATTGATAATGCCATTTACAGTGGAAAATTTAGCAACAGTTTATTTATTTATAGCGTATCACTAATTTGACTAGTGTATTAGTGAATAAGTTCAATTAACTTAGATTGTTAACTGCTTTAGAAGCATTATTCATTGTTAGTGCATGTTAACTAATGTGGAACTTAAAGGATTAGTCCATTTTCTTAAAAAAAAATCCAAAATGTTGATGTCTTTGTTCAGTTGTGAAAGAAATTATGTTTTTTGAGGTAAACATTCCAGAATTTTTCTCATTTTAATGGATTGAATGGACCCCAACACTTAACTCAACACTTAACAGTTTTTTTCAACGGAGTTTCAAAGGACTCTAAATGATCCCAAACGAGGCATAAGGGTCTTATCTAGTGAAACGATTGTCATTTTTGACAATAAAAATATGCACTTTTAAACCACAACTTCTCTTCTTCCTCCGGCTGTGTGACGAGCCAGCGCAATCTCATGAAATTGCTTAGTGACGTGGAAAGGTCACGTGTTACATATATGAAACGCACATTTGCAGACCATTTTAACCAATAAACTGACACAAAGACATTAATTATTATCATTCGACATACAACAACCTCTGGACGTGATGACGTTTTGCGTGAGGTCGCGCTGGCGCATCACAGAACCGGATATAAACGAGAAGTTGTGGTTTAAAAGTGCATATTTTTATTTTTTGTGTCAAAAATGACAATCGTTTCGTTAGATAAGACCCTTATGCCTCGTTTGAGATTGTTTAGAGTCCTTTGAAACTCCGTTGAAAAAAACTGTTAAGTGTTGTGATAAGTGTTTAGTGTTGGGTTTAGTGATGCACCGATGTATCGGCCGCTGATATTTATCGGCCGATTTTTGATGAATTGAAACCTTCGGCATATCGGTAATAGAACGAAAGAGGCCGATACCGATTGTTTATTAATTAACTGCATAAAGAAATTCATTATATGTAAAAAAAATTGTTAATGTTCTTAATAAAATAAATGCTGAATAGCAAAAACCACCTTTGAAGGTTGTTATGCTGTCTTATCATATTTGTTTTAGCTTAATTATGTTGGTCAGTTGAATGTTAATTAGATCCAATCCATGTTTAGTAAAAATAATTTGATGCAGAAATAAACTAGCTAATAGACCAACTGTATAGTATTGAATAGAGGTGTTTAATATCGGTATCGGCATTGGTATCGGCCAAAAGTTGTCTGTTTGTATCGGTATTGGCCCAAAATAATCCTATCGGTGCATCCCTAGGGGTTCCATTAAAATCCATTAAATTGAGAAAAATCCTGACATGTTTTCCTCAAAAAACATAATTTCCTCTCGACTGAACAAAGAAAGACATAAACATATTGGATGACATGGTGGGGAACAAATTATCTGGATTTTTTTTAAGAAAATGGACTAATCCTTTTACTGTAAAGTTTAACACCTGACTTGCATTAAATACTTGTAGTTAGCAATTTGGACAAATCTCTAACCTTAAGTATTAACCTTAAGCATGTACCTCGTCATGCATCATTTCATCCTTAACGTTTTGCTGGCAAGCTTTGCACGAGCATCAACATAACAAATGTAGTTGAAAGTTCACAGCAGAAGGAAGTATTGAGCTCTTTTTATCAAAGTTTTTCATTCCTTATGCGCATTCCTTTCATCAAGCATTGACAGTGTCGAGTTTATAACAGCCCTGATGTATGGGCCAACCTACACCCCGATAGCCACGGGCAAGATGAAGTGAGCTATCCGTTTCCTTCTGCACACCTCCTATATTAGAGCCTTAAGCTACCCAGCTAACGTCAGGTGTTCCAGATCAATGATGAATGGGAAAAACAGGGCAAAGAAAGTCAAATGAGAAATCCCTGAGCATGTGAAAAGGAGCTGTTTTTCCTTGTCTGTTTTAAAAGAGTACGCTCTTCTTTCTCAGTATAAACCCCTTGAGGCAGCAAAAGTTTGCTGGAACCCAGCAGAGCAAGTTAGCAAAACAAAGAGCCTGTAGGACACTTGAACTGGAGCTATACGCCATGGAAAAGATCATTCTGGAACAAGCAGGATATTGTTCTTGCTCTCTTTTGTCCTTATGTGAAACCCAATGCATGCTCTCATATATGACCGTTATCTGCGTGTACTTTATAACTAAACCAAAAAAATGCTGAGTTGGCTTTAATGAGGATTAAGAATTAGTGAATGACACTAACTGTGTGTTCTTGATTCGAATGTTCGAAACCTGACCAGGTCTTATATTTTGCTTAAGTTTAAAGGTTTAAAATTTAACAAGGCCTGGAGAAAGCTTGAGTTTTATGACAGGAAGCTCCCTGTTCAGGTCACTGTAAACTTTGGTCAGGGAGTGTCTCTCTACTTCTCTCTCGTCCACCTACGCCCGCCTCAAAAACGATGAGATCACTCGGATACAGATAACCTTAAGGCAGGGTTCTTTCAGGCGAGCCGAACCTTTATTGCCACCAGACGGCTCATGTTTTATTTGCAAAGATAATACAATAAAAGTAACGAATTATTGTGCAACATAAATTGTACCACACCTTTTCATGCCTGCGTGCATGCAAATTCAAAGATCAAAGTCCGTCGCTTTCTTGTTCTCTCGCTTCTTCCCTTCATCTCTTCTGAACATCATATGTAATGTATTGAGTCGGTCTTTGTAGGCAGAGCTGATGTTTGCAATTTGACAGCCTCCTCTTCCACCCCCTCTCATTCTTTTATTGCCGTTAAACAGAGAGTATTGCCCGTCTGAATAGGCGGACTGTTGACACAGCTGAGTGCAATGCAGCACACGTGGCCGGTGTCCCAAACATTTCTAATGTTTTCAAATTGCAACGTAGAGACTCTAAACAGGTGACTTTGGCTCCAAGCTAGTTAGGTTTAATAAAGGCATTTTGCACTAAGAGGTCCATAAGACAATCCATAGGAGGTATTAGGTTCTTTTCAAAGCTTTCAGAGCCACTTATCTGCTTCTTAAGCTGCCTTTATGGTAGGCAAAGCATAATGGAGATTGGATGTTGGGGCTGGGAAATGTAGAGCTGATATTTAAAAGTCCACTTACAGCTGCACACCTAGAGAAATGAATAGGACTTTTGAAAATATGTGTGAAGTAGTGTACAATCATATCGGTGGCCTAGACCAAGACTATAGTATGCTATTTTAAATATGGGTGATTTTTTATTGGTCACTGTGTTATAATCTCCTGACCTAACAAACACTTCAGCCTGGTTTCATAGACGAGACTTAGTCCTAAAGCCAGGACTAGGCCTTAGTTAAATTAAGATGTTTAAGCATCTTTCATAAACATGAAAAAGATGTTGCTGGTGTGTAAAACTTTCAGAATTAATTAATACTTATGTGATTACTGTTTTGAAAGGTGCTATATACCAGATCTTGCATCTAATGTCCCTTGTTTTCTTCAGGTGTGATTCGGACACAAGAGCTGCTGGACCACGAGACCGTGCCTCACTACTGGCTGACGGTCTACGCCACAGACCGTGGCGTGGTCCCGCTCTCTTCCTTCGTGGAGGTGTACATCGAGGTCCAGGATGTCAACGACAATGCCCCTCAGACCTCCGAACCTGTCTATTACCCATCCGTCATGGAAAACTCACCTAAAGACGTGTCAATAATCCAGATCGAGGCGCTCGACCCGGACACCCAGTCCAGCGATAAGCTCTCCTACAGGATCTCCAGCGGGAACCCCCAGGGCTTCTTTAGCATCAACCCTAAGACAGGTGAGTGCATTCAAGATAGAGCTCTGTATTTTCATCTTACAGATTTGTGCAAAGATGCCCAGGAGGAAGACAGAAGTAGATTGTCTGCTTTTTGATGGAGAGGGACATTCACTCAGAACAGTGATTGATCTGTTTTTTCAGCGACTGATTTTCAGTTCATATTTTTTTTTTAAGAAATTGTGTTTAAGCTGAAAGCCTGTTCACAGCATGGCTAATTTTCATATAAAAAACATTTGAAAGCTTCACACTGAGTTTGAAATATCGCACAACGGTGGTCAAAAATAACATTCCAGAATGAATTTTGCTTTCACTTTGCTGTAACTCGACAGTGAATGACAAAATCGGGCATTGGTCCTAGACGTGAATTGTTTGGGAATTTTTGTGATCTCATGTGGTTTATTCAATGCCTAGTACTTTATTGTATAAGATACCTAAAGAAGCCAGGGATATGTTTTATTATTTTTATTGCTTGTTATTAATAATTGCACACAAACTTGTCTCCGGCTATTTTTTTGTTTTGAATGATGAGCTAGAATGATAAGCACAGCATTTAGTACAGTTTGGTATATGTTAATAAACAACATTTCTGTTAATTATTTGTTCAGCTCACACGCTACACATCTAGTCATTTATTTACCAGACAAACAGCTGCCTTGTAGACAAAAATCTCATATTTACCCGCTTAGTCCATCGAAGTAGACATCCACTAAAACACACAAATATAGTGTGGATAGGTGAACTGTTTTTTAAACGGTCCTCTGAGATGCATGCTGGGGTCTCAGACCTCTGTTTTTATGTAAATGTACTCAAGCATAAGCTTCAGTACAATGCACAGTGAACAAATCTATGAAGGCTCACGCGCCTTTTCTTGTTTTCTCACTCTGTCTCTCTCATCCAGTCTCGCTTTGCTCTATTTCTCACCCTTTTTATGGATCACTGTGTATGCATACGGGGTTTGCTAAATGGACCCACACTGAATATTTAATACAGAAATGGCTCCCCCATCATTCCTCTCTCCCCCATAGAGCAGAAAACAGTTCTGCTGGCATACCGAGGAAGAACAGGCGTAAAAAGACACAAGAAGCGGATCCAGAGGTGGGGGGGACTTCGAAATGATTCACACTTCAAGTTTAGGACTTTTTTGAAACATGTTAGGTCATATAACCTTGGGCCTGAGATATCTTCCCTTTTATTGTCTGAACTTGTTTGAGTGCATAGAACAACTTTGGAAATGTTCACTGAGGAATATGGTGGTAGTTAGTACATTCCAACATAAATATTGTATTGCCTTAGGATGTATGCAATTATAGACACAAATGTCTATTGTTAATTATAAAATAATGACAAGTTGTGTAATTATTGTGAATAGCATAGACCAGATAATTTGATTTTGGATGAATTTGATAAATGGAGACTTTGGTATCTTGGCAAATCTGAGCACAGTGCGTGAGATCTCTTTAAAAATTGTGCAAACTGGGAAAACCCATCACATGGTGAATTTTTACAATTATGTTAGGTTTTGATACCATATGAAAGCTGGGCTCATGTCTTTCCAAATCTGTTTTCATTTCCATTATAGTTTTGTCTAAAACAAAAGTTATGTCTATGTGAAGTCGGCTGATTGCTGTGATTTTCAGGAATGGAATTTGGTTTAAAGGGAGGCAATGCAATAAAGTATTACAAGGAAAAGTCACTTTACCGTGGTAAAAGACTTATTTTAGTCACTGTACATGTTGTTAAAGTTACAAAATGGTCACTTTGAACCCAAGGAACACAACACTTACAAGCATTTAAATATTATTATGTTATCTGTATTATATTATCTGAACCGCATCTATTCACTTTTATTTTATTTTTACTGTAACGTTTAGTGAAGTTTTATGTTGTTTATCATGGGCAGAGTCTCTGAACATTTGATCACCTCTTGTATGTTTAAATGGCACGACTATTTTACTTTGTAGCTTACAGTATAGCAAGCACAGCGCAGGTTGCCCCAATGTTGTGAGCCATAGTTTACTCAGGACTGGTGGGAGGAGGTGTGCATTGATACACCTTTAATCCACACAATGTGTTTTATTTTGATAGGTGAACTGTCTTTGTAGTGTTAAAAAAGGAAAAGCTAGAGGCGACTGTGTTACACCTCCACTGGGTGTTAAAGATGCATTCTTTTTAGGTTGTCACTACAAATCGCTATTTTTCTGCTATTAAAAAGAGAATATTGCCTAGATTTTTATTTTATTTTTAGAAATAAAAGAGAAGATGTTATTGAAAGATAATTTAATGAAAACCTAATTTTGACAAAAAAATGACATTTGAGGTTTTTTTTTTCTGAAAATGCGTGATATCCAATGGGTGTTCCCAGAATGCATCACAATTTTGAGGGGTGGTGTGTACCAGTCTTTTTCTAGAAACTGAGAAGCATGAAACCTAGGAGAGATCTTCATTAGCTCTCTTATCTCATTGTTGTCTAGAAGAAACAATGGAGATTAGTGTTGGGCGATGTGTAGCATTTGAGCCTTTTTTTACTCATTTATGACAAGTCACTTGATTGATGGACAAAAAGAAGCTGATGATGAGAAACTGATGGCATTAATCCGAGCCCGGAAAAGCCCAGGTGCTCTAAAATTTCCGTGCCAGGGAGCGGGAACCACAAACTCGCTGGTTTTAACCCTCTGCGTGCTAACAACCTCTCTAGTACAAGGAGATGTCAAAGCCACGCGTATTACAAGCTCATATGCGAGGAAGAGTCAGAATCAGGCGCATTACAGAAGGTAATCCATGCCATGCGCATTCACGTCCGAGAAAGAGTCTAATGTTACGTACACACTAGACGCGGGGCATCGCTTTACTCGCTCTAGATTACTTGCGGGATTTAACTTCGTATGATGCAAATTTTTCGCTGGAGTTGAATATTTTCAACTTGGGGGAAAACGCGTTTGAGGCGAATATCGCATGTTTTTGTGGCAAACGCGCTGCTTATATCACATCATTCACCCCACGCAAGGACGCGTCTGATCATGTCTTTGCATTGACTTTGTATCTAATCTACTCGCGCAAATCGTTGAACTCGCGTCTGGTGTAAACCGACAGTTAGACGCGCACATTATGTCCAGGTGAAGGGTGCGAGAAGGAATCCGCAAGCTTACAAGCTTTCTTGCGCAAAGTGAAACCTACAAACCCTCTCATGCGAGGAAAAGCATGCAGTGTGCATGTTAATGTGACTATGATGATGATAATAATAATAATAACTATCGCCAACTATCATCATGAAAGCCTGCTATTGGCAATATGTCTGACGAAGGTCGATACACAATATTATCGTCTAACGACACAACCCTAATGGAGACTAATTTCCTCTACATTTGGGTACATTTCCTTCAAATTCTCAAGCGTCCTTCGGATGAAATAAGGAACTGCAATGTGAAAGCCCCATTCAAACTATGTTACACTTGGTGAATCTAAAAGTAATTGGTCTGAGAAACTCGCCCTAAAGTTTCCTTGCAGAAGTAAGAAGGTCTTGGCCAGTCTGTGAAAGCTGGTGGCCAGCCTCTCTCACAGTGTTTTATAGACATGTGTGGTCCTTTTCCCCCATGCAGTCACATACACAAACGTGTAGGTTATTTTTGCTAGCGGTGGCCAATGAGAGTTTCAGACCAAATAAGGGTTTGTCATCCAGCAGTCTGTGTTCTCTCGCTAACTGTTCCACACTTGGATCCATTCCAGGAAGAGAACGAAAGGGAAGAAAGAGAGGAAAATCGAGGCATTCAGACTTTTCTTAGGCGTTAAACTTTCCAAGTGTGGCTGATGTCTGGGTTGTTATAATGTGTTTGTGTGTGTTACCATGAGAAACAGATAAGAAGTGGTTCCAACTCCTTTAGCTAAGTTTATAGTAATCATGGAGAAGGTTCAGGAGACGTTCCTGAAATATTTTGTCATCTTCAAAGTGCGTATCAGATCTCCGCATGCGTAACTTATATCGCTCTGGGACCATATCAGAACCTGATGCTGTAATGTCGATGGCACATAGTGCAGGGAAAGCATGAGATGGCACCCAAACACTTTCAGACTCAGACATAACATAACTGAGAATATGCAGGGATTGGTTCAGCTAACTCCTGAAGATAACATGCTGGCGCACAGCGTATACAAGCCAGTAAACGAACTTAAATAGCGATCTAGAGGAGATTTGCTCCACGCAGTGCTAGTTACATCATGTAGTAATTTGTACTATTCATTTAAACAGTGTTTCTAAAAATAAAGAGGGGTGTTTATTTGCGATCAATGAAATGATTAGAATTCAGCCTCAAGGTTGATTGGTTTTGACCACATTGATTTTCATTTAGTGTAGGTTTGCACAGGCTTACCGTGGGCAAGGAATGACAAGGACGATGCTCTGTTTTTCTCTCTGCTTTTCAAAGCAATATAAGAAATCTTAACATTTAAGATACTACCTCAGAAATATATAAAAAACTACCCTCTATCATTTTCACTACACTTAAAAGACCCAAGAGCTTTCAGTTTCCTCAAAAAAAGCAAAGTCTTTAAAAACCGATAAGATCTGTTAGTAAAGGTTAATACTGCCTGTTTCTGGATTAAAGGTATTTTGAAAATGTTCTGCGGTGAACTAAGTGGGAGAAAGAGAGAGATTGAGGGCATGTTTTTGAGGGAGGGTAAAGTGACAGACGTGTCGGTGTGTACCTGCATATCAATACCTGCTAAACTTTCATCAAAAGACACCTCAGAAGTTTAAGAAGCAGTGCTGAGGAAAGAAAAAGCCTTACTGAATCTCTACACTTGGATAAAAGCTGGCATTTTTTGTGCGTGGATGTAAAGGCCGAAGTATGGGCCATTTTTACGCATACATGAGGGTTCGCGTTCAATGTGCGTCACGTGATTCGTCATTAGAGGAGTGCGTGCGCGGGTACTCGCACTGCCTGATTTTTGAAACCACGCATACTTTGTATGTGTAGGTCATGTATGCACCACCTACAGGACAATGTGGTTTGTAGCCCAGGAGATGCATTGCATTTTGTCGCAATGCGCATGCAATTAAGTCAAATAAACTATACTTTACAAGGCTATGTGTTCGACCGCGTTTGTACGTTAGCGTACAAGTAAAAAACGGACTATGTTCCAGGCTTTTCCTCATAATACATTTACAACTGCTTCATGTGATATGACATAAAGTTATCAGGCAATTAACTCGTAAAAAGTACCCTTATCACAAGTCACAAAACACCATGGCTACCTGCATTGTTTACTTTTAAACAATGTTTTCATGGGCACGTTGCCAGTAAAATGCAAACCGTGGCAGGTATGTCACCAAACCTCGTTCGTCTAGAAACGAACATTGCTGACCCCTATATTAGTATTTTATTTTCTTTCCATACACGCCTGGTGATAAAGCAGTTAAATATACAGCAGGCTAACCCTTTGTAATTACATGCCTGGAAACAGCAGAGAGCTACGCTGGCGCCTCTACAAAGCAGCTCTGGAAAAATAGGACCTGTGGGAAGAATCTGAATAAACTTGTTTGTTGGTTTGCTAGTGGGTCTACGTAGAGCACATGTGCGGAGTCTGAGTTTGATTATTTTATTTGTCAGCGGACATTTTCGTGCGCTTGATCACAAAACCTTTTTGGACAATATTGACTGCTTGATTTAGTCACGAGCGTGTGCGTGTTTGTGTGCGAGGGCTCAGATTATAGGTGCTGTTTGTCTTTTGGCAGTGGTAAACAGGTCTTAGCACTGCGTTTGAGTTTTATTGAAAGGGACATGTCATGGAATTTAGGATTTCCTTGATCTTTTTAAAATAAAAGGGCTCATCGTATTTTTGTCGACATAGCTCCTTGCCCGGTCCACCCAGGCCATTTATAAAAGCTGCAAAAATAGCTCATTCAGAAATGGGTATGGACACATGGCGTAAATGCTTTACGGAGGTTATAGATGTAATTTACATATATAAGTTAAGTCAAATGTATGGTTGAATACACAGCTGTTTAATTTTAAGGGTTCTAAGGAGGGTGCAAAATAATTACCCCATACAACATCATAACGATTTTTGTGGAAAGATAGCCTATTTATGCTATAGCCTATATGCCAATGGTTTTAAAGGTCCTGTTCTTTTTGTGTTTTTGAAGCTTTGATTGTGTTTGCAGTGCACAATGTAACATGTTTTCGTGTTTCACGTGTAAAAAAAACACATTATTTTTTACACAATTTGCTTATCTCTATAGCGCTGTTTTCACTGTCCTCAAATCGGGCTGATGTCTTCCTTGTTCTATGAAGTCCCTCCTTCAGTAATACGTAATGAGGTCTGATGGTGTAGCTTGTTTAGTGTGTTGTGATTGGATAGCAGCTTAGCTTGCCGTTAGCTAAGCTGGCTACTGACGTATTCCTGTGGGCGGAGTTTAGTCAAAAACTGTTCTACTGACGTCATTAAAGCAGGAAGTAGAGGGTTGTATCGCCTACAATATATCGCCTGGCAGTGAACTTTGAGCTTTATCATTTTACAAGTATTATTTATGCTATTATAGCAACATTGCACACTAACTAGGGTTTAAAAAATGGTATCAGAAAGAACGTGATCTTTAAACCGATCAAAAATCAGCTGGTACATATCTTATTATAAGTGGACGGCGATGCAATCATTTGTACATTATGACCACTGTGGACCGTAGCTTTTAATGACATCTTTGCACCATAGACAGAATCAACAGAAAGCACAACAATTTTCCAGGGAGTTAGAAGAAATAACATGGATCCCATTTCAGTTTGGGTTTTATCCTAAAGTTGCAGGTGAATAGTTTGTTCCTGTATTCGAGTCATGATATGCAAAAGAGCCCGACTCTGGTTAACCTGTTCGCACCGACTTCAATCTATTGCTTACAGGGCAGTAAACGTAATAAAAGGAAAACTCGGGTGTGATCTTGCATAAGAATGTGTCTGTGTGTATTTAAAAGCACACCCATGTGTGTTCCCGCATAAATGTGCCTGCATTTGTTGTATACGCTCTATCTAGCATAGCATACAGCATATTTTTTATTCTCTCTCTTATTTTTTCACTTTCTCTTTATCTTCGAGGTCTATCCCAGAGGCCTTTGCTCTGCACGAGGTGTGTGGGTAGACCGCAAACCTCTCTATCTCCTCCTTTGCCCTTGTGAAATGCACTTCTTGAATGACTACATCAAGCTTTTTTGCTTGGCCATGTGTAAGACAGATCTTTTCCTCACTACCTGTCAGTGAAGAAAAATTAACCCACCTGCCTAAAAGCTGCTTTCAGACTGGTTTTTCGAAAGCACCCCGCTGAGTCGGACTTTGAACGGTGCGATAAAGGAAAATGCCTTTGCGAGCAAGCTTGTGTATTTGCACAAGTGAGCAGGCCGACTCGTTTCTTAGAGGAAAAGCATACGTGCAAAGAAAGAGAGAGAGAGAGAGATGGGGGACAACAGATGGATCAAATGTCTGTGTATTCTTCATAACTGATATTTGTGTCTCGTATACATAAACAAGTCAGGTGAACAATTGAGATTAAAAGATACGTTGCAATAACCTCAAATGTAATGTGATGTGCTTGAAGTATGAAAGTATAATACTGTGCTATTTTTGCCATTGGTGCCGTTGCCAGTGGGAGTGGAATTGAGAACATTTATAGGCCATAATTATAATTCTTACCAGCAATGAAAAATTATTTTTATTAAAAAAACATCTTGTATGTATGACAAAGAAAACACTGAGCTGTTTTCCTTTGCATATTTGCGGCACAGAGTGCAGTCTCCCAGTCTAAAAAATGCCACTTCTTACAAAAACATGACCTATTTCATTGCTAAAAACAATGTTATTTTGTACATTTAGTATAATAAAATGTGTTTGCATGGTTTATGGTTAAAAACACACAGATTTGAATAGGGATGCACCGATACCACTTTTTTGGAATACGAGTACAAGTACTTGCATTTCAGTACTTGCCGATACCGATACAGAGTACTTAATAAAAAAAACATGATTTAAATTTACAGGTAACAGCTTTTGTCATATAATTTAACAAAAAAACAAGGGACCAGTTTTCCAGTTTGTTGTAAACTCTGCCTCTTTGGACAACACAAGAGGCATTAACCCCTTACACGCCGCTCAAACATAGACATTTCTCAGACCGTGGTATCGATCCTCGGGGGACTTTTAACGAGTACGAGTATTTTAGAAAATGTGGTATCGAGGCCGATACCCGATACCAGTATCGGTATCGGTGCATCCCTAGATTTGAAAAGCTCTGTGTTCCTGATTGGCCAGCTAATCTGTACGTTGTGATTGGTCTGAATACCTTAGACATCAGCCGGAAATGTGATGCTCCTTACCCTGTTTAAAAGATTCGGTTGCTATCAGGAGTTAACTTACAGGCTTTTAGTGCAAAGCGTGATGAATTATGATAATTTCGGTCTTCTCTACCTCATCAATCCCAGGAAGTAAACTGTTGCCTACAATCCATGTGTTTGTTGTAGTCCATGAAAATAAATTTACGTTGGAGACGATAATTCGCGTCATCGTTTACAATCGTGAATTGGACCATTGGTGATCTTTAATCCTCATATTTTTATATGGCATAATGCAATACACCACATGGAGTTTTTGGAGTCTGTCAGTAAAAATGTTTTGATTTGCTTACAAAACAGTCCAACTATTGTTCTTGCAGATTACACAATTCTTGCTGCAGTATTGTGTAATACACGTTGCAGATTCTAGTAAGTTAGCGAAATTTCTCTACTGTTTAACTATTTAAATATTTTGTACCCGTTTTTAATAGCGTTTGGCACTTGCAGTGTTCATTTTGCACTTTGTGTATTCAGGTTGTCTCTGAGTATGGGAATTATTTCTTTAGCTGGCGGGCAAATGTGAAAGAATTGTGCTCGGCTCAATGCAGGCAGCTCTTGTTCTCTTGTGCACCCCCCCCCTCCTCACACACACAAATCACTCAAAATCTCAAATCTCTGGTGTAATACCTGATATCTGCATTAGCTCTCTTTTTGTCCCTTTCCCACTGTAGTTTTAGCTCGCAGTGCCGATGATATCAGGAACATTGGCTGGTGGGATAGAAATCAGCTCAGGTAATTAGAAGTCTACGTGCAACCTCTGTGCCTTTGAGCTCCGCTCTGCTTGTTTAATAGGAGTGAGAGGAGGATATCAAGGCAATGATTCACAAGACCTGCTTTCCTCTTCTCTCTCCTCCTCCTTTACACTTTTCTATCAATTCTCAGCAAGGCTCTGCTTTTTTGATAGCAGAAAAACAGAGGTGGTTAGGCAACAATGCCGGGCAGCCTTTTCAAAGGGTTTAGCCTTAAAGAGAAATGGATACTACGTCCAACAACTTCCTGTCATTTCCTGCCTTTTAGGCTCCCATAGTTGGCACGAGGCACAAAAGGTTATTAAGGATGGAAAACTAAAGCTAGGCGCAGAAAAAACACAACTTGCTCCCCCTCCCTCCATGTCATTCCTGCGGATAAAGTTGCATGGTTTTAGAAGCTTGTGAAGCATATCCACCAGCGCACCTGTCCTGCTTGTTTACTGTTAACCTACGTATTTCACACGCCGGAAATCTTCCCTGATATTCAATCTCCAAGTAAAAGTCCACAAAAGAGAACGACCTCTGATTTTAGATTGTACTATGTTCAGTCTTTATGCAGAATCTGTCCACAGGGTATTTTGTTTATTGTTTGTGTAATGTAATATATGCAATCTAATCCACCACAATAAAAGAAATATATATTTACCTTAAAGGGAAGTGTATCATGTTTTCCATGCTGGCATACTTTTTCTATCCCACTTTAATTTTCAGAAAACAACTGCATGTAAGCTATTCTTAGTTTCCCAAAAAGTCTGAGCTCTTTGAAAACATACACACAGCAGGTTTGTTTTACGAACCGGACATATCTTTGTGCTGAACCAATGCTATGAATTTGAGGTTTCAAAACTAAATACCACGGTTTTGCATTTATTACTTTCACTTGGTGGCATGGAACATGCATCACATTTGAATAGGGCTGGGTATTGCGACCAATTTGGCAATTTGATTCGATTCTTTTGTATATGGTTCCAATTCAGACCAATATTGATTAGTAATAAATTAAGCGTTCAGATGCAAAAGCCGCTAAACGGCACCTCAGTCAAAAATAAGATAATGATTGAAATCTCTCGGCACGTACTATATGTTCATCAAATACTTTAAGACCAAAGTAGGGTCTAGGGTTTCCCGCAGCACTTTGCAGTTCTGGCGGCCCGCCTAAGCCTACCGCCTTAACTAGGTTGTCCAAAAAAATTAATAAATAAAACATCTCGGAGAATAGCACGGACTTCACACTGCGAGCGTGCACGTGTGCTACACGGCCGAAATGAGATAAAGACATGGTCCAACTTGGATAGCTCGTTGATAAAACGCGTGTTCGTGAGAACTGCAAGTGGACATATGTTTTAGGTTTATTTAAGCCTGTTATTGTATTAGTCTATAGTTCTTGCAAATTCAAAGTAAGTTAGCTGGTGATTTTGTTGTTTGAGCAACCTGCTAGCTAGGTATGCCCCGCCCCTTTGATTTGCCATTCCCCCAGGCCCCGCCCAGCCGCCAACCCTACCATCTTAACTAACAAATTTTCTACGGGAAACCCTGTTGTCCATTTATTATGCGTACGTGAGGCGTGGTTACGTGCACTGCCGGATTCAGAAATACCAGTTCTTAAAAATGCAAATTAACATAAAAATCATGCCAGACACATTGAATCTGATCAGTACAAATCAAATTTTCATTATTAATTTTGGTTTTGCAGACAAGTAATTTATTTGATGTGCTGTCCCTTTAAGACCTACATGTAAAGTACAGATCCAATATTCTACTTACAAATACTATGTTTAACAGGATAATTGCAGCATTTTGAAATAGTTTCGTGTAAATATATCCGTTCAAGCGGATCAAGATTTTTTACCCACCCCTACCCTTAAAAGACAAGGCGGATGCTTTTATGGCACGGGCCAGTACATTGCAAAGAAAAAATAATAATACAGTCACAGCCTTGTACACACATGCTCGTACAGAGGTAGGAATGCAGCGATTTAGTAAATCCAGGTCGTCCCCATGCATGAGTGAGCCATGAGCCCTGGAATACTTTAATCAAAAAGAATGTTTCGAAAGAGACATTATCTGCCAGGGATTTGTCTCTTTATTCTTGTTCACCGTCTCTCTCTCTTCTCTCTCACTCACCCACACAGTAAATGGAGTTAGTACACCGAATAAAGCGAAGGTCTAAAAGCTTCACGTTAGTAATCTCAGTCGCTCTCAAATAGGAATTTCCCACTATCGTCTGCCCCATTTCTAGGGGCCTTGATTGCTAAATGCGGCGACTGAGCCAAAAAGCTGGATGGGGCTGATGGGATTTATACAGATGATTTTGGACTTATCCATCAAAGCATGTGAGAGGTCATAATGTAAGAAGTGCCTGGAGACATCAGCATTTGTTTCCATAAAAACGAATTGCATACTTTTTTACTTACAAACTATAGGTCGTCTGACAAATGCATGAATGTAAATCCATGTTGCGGTACCTGTTTGTTAAAAATTGTATATGCTTCACTTTCTGCACTTCCATTAGTAGTCCCTGTATCACACTGTTGTGCGATTTTGCATAATTGTCGCATCATCAACAGTCAATGAGTGCGTTTACGTGTACAGGATAAGCGGATAACTATCAAAAATCTGCTTATTATAGCTTATTACTGTTTCATGCGTTTACATCGAAATCAATAAACCGGCTATGCAGACAACTGCATTTACATGGGACTTGGAGAATTGTCAGGTTTCCCGCAGGCAGTGACGTCACCGCCTATAGTACATAATAGTCGTTTAAAAAGCCGACGTCATATCTGTCTTAAGTTACACTGTTGTATTTCGTCTCATGTATGCAGAACTTGTAAATGTAACATGAGCTTTTATTTTTGCTAACTGCTTTAGTTGAGCGGAGACTTTATGCGTTACTTTGTGCTTAGACATGCGCACATGCACAAAATCGAGAGAAAGCCAGTTTCGGGGGGAATGAGTAAAAAATGGTTCTGGCTTACGCTGTTTATGGGCTTTCCCCGATAAAAGAAAACTGCTTTACGCGTTTACATGACCCCACGTGTTATCAGTTTATAAAGCATAATCTGCGTAAGACTGTGCATGTAAACGCACTCAGTATTGCGCACATCGCTGCGAATTACCAGTTGCCAACGAAAACAAATGACTACCTCTTGTGAACGCTCCTAAACTAACTAGTTGACATAGTTGAAAAATAGTACAATTATTATTAGAATGCCTTTCAGCATTCGCAGCTTGACTTTTTTCGTATGCGCATGAGTGTGTGTGTGTGCATGTATTTCAGATGGGCTTTGATAGGCTTCATTGACTGTTCTGCAGGAGGTTAATGGCAGAAGGCTAATGTGAGGCTTTTTAGAAGAGTCATAAACCCAGCAAAGACCTTATTCTCTACCTCAAGTGTTACCCTTTTTTCTCTTCTCAGCTTTGAAAGGGCTACCATTCACACACACAGTATGCCTTAGAATCGGGAGGAGGGTAAGGATGGATTCGGGAACACTGCCCAGTTCTTCCCACTATAGTGCGCGTCTTTGTATACCCGCTCATTTGTCTATGTACCGTGGCACAGGCTGTTTTATGCTTGTTAGTGGGCAGCGATAGCGTTTCGCATATACATTTATCTTTGGCTGAGAGCACGTTCCTTTAAGTGTATGCGCTTTAACATGTGTTCGGGATCTTTAATGAGCAATGCGGCATCCGGGCCTCAAATACGAGGTGTTGCATTCCTGCCTGTTAAACGATCCTGCTTCTAAAGTCCATCAATGGTCTTCCGCCCGAGCGAGGGAAAGTTCAAGAGAGGCAGGATGAGAAAATAGCCCTTCTTTTTTCGACAGTGCAGAAGTGTTTTGGAGGAAAGGCAAGAGTGTAATTTGCAGAGGCTCTCCATTGCTCTTTTTTTGCTTCTTTTTCTCATTTCATCCTTTCTTTTCTCCAGAGGAGGCTGAGGCAGTGTGGCGGCACTATCATTCTGTGTGAGTTTCACAATGTGTTTACTGTAGGAGTTACAGTGGTTAGCATAGAGAATTTTAGCCGAGGGTCATGAGCTTGCACTCAGCGAGACCAGCTCCAAATCTAAATATCTCCGAATACAGAGTCACGGATCAAATAATGAAATCTTTGGGCAGAATTCATTTGCTTTCTCAGAAACAATGAGGCTAAACATTATCTGAGGGCTCAATTACTAATGAAATGAGGAGGCTGCAAACAAAGCATGATTCATATCAACTGCCAACCTTCAACTCATTGCCGAAGATACTTCATTCTACTGTCTCTCTCCCTCTCTCTCGCTCGCCTGCTCGCTCTCTCTTTCTGTCTCAGTGCCTTCCTTGGATATGCTTTCTTTCTATTCTCTGAGTTTCTTGTTTTTCTTTTTCCCAAAATGGCACAGCTATAATTTTCATGGCCTGGCTCAGCCCACAGTGTAGAAGACCACTGCTTTTTGGCCAGGGAAAAGTGGATTGTGGGTATGAACCATAGGCGTCTTTTATGCAGCTTGTTCTTGTGTGTCTTTTCAACAGCCGTACACCTCAGCCCTGAAATAAAATCCACTCTTTTGGAACAAGAGCCAGGTGAAAATGGCTTTATTTGTCTTGGTTCTTGGTTACATCACTACCATAGCAGAGAGCAAACCACTGGGTACTGCCCCATATCCATATCATTTTTTAAAATGTACATTTACGATCAAAGGCACAGCCTTGCAAAGTATAGTTCATTTGATTCGTTATGTGTACACAGACGTTCGACGCATGCACGTTGCGACAAAAAGCAAAGCATCTACTAGGCTACATACTACAATCTCCTATATGTGCATATGCAGTGCGCTCATACATTCTAATGACGAAATTTGCATCACACGCACTTGTACACAGACCCTCGTGGATGCGTATAAACCGGACAATACTTTTTGCTTTATATACAAGATGAACTAATAAAATGCTATTTAGCAAGCAGAGCAAAGCCGATTGCAATTTGGGGTGGGACACACCAAAGCTTTTTATGCGGCTGAATGTTTTTGCATCAGCTGAGCGCTTTGGTAGTTGTGATACTTGAGCTGTGAGCCGGTTGGTTGTTGTGATATTTGTCCCGCCCCTCCTCCACTGTAATTGGATATCAGTGTGAGAACTGACATTGACGAGCTGAGCTTTTCACCCAAAGTTGAATCTCTTTAAACTCTCAAAAAAAAAAAAAAAACGCAGAGCGCCGACTTTCAGCACAGAAAAAATTTGCCAGCTGCTGGCTGTTTTGAAAAATGCCGCGCTTCCATTGGAAACAATTGAAAACATGCACCAGCCGCGGGCGTAAAAGTTTTGGTGTGCATGCCCCCCTTACTGTGTATTCTGACTGATTTAAGAAAAAGTCACTTCCTTATAAAAGGTTCATAGGTTTGGTTTAAGCAGTTCGTAAATGGAAAATGTAGAAAATTTGTGACGTATTATTACTTTGCAATGTCAGACAGAGAACATTTAAATCAAATATATTTTTTGTGTATTGAATTATTTTCATTAAACCTGCTAACTAATACCGTTTCAGTTGGTCGATCCAGGTTCTTAATCCAATCAGGTCTATAAATGTAAATTTTAAAATGTAAAAAGATTCCAAAATACTTTCATTTAAACTTTATTTAAATTCTCATGCATGATTGAAAGTAAGAGATGGTTAGCAGCCCAACACAGATTTGAAAAGAAGCAAGAGGCGTGTTGCGGCCGTGCTATTTCTGCTCCATGCATGTGTCCCATCGATGGCTTTTGGTTTCGGAAATCCTTTTTCGGCACTAATCAGACATGGTGCGGTCGGTAGGCGTCTCTCGTGTGGCCAGGGCTGGCACTGTCCACCACGCTCTCTACCCTGTCTAATGTACCATTATAGTAAAGAGAAACACAAGTCTGCTTATTATCTTGAATCGAGACACTTTGTACAGAAACGTGCACTCATTTGTATTGTTGTTCTTAATGGTTTTCTGCCAGTTTATTCTCATTTTTTAGCGTTCAATGCTTGAATTCAGTTCCAGTTGGATCTCTTTTATCATGGATCCTATTTTGCTGTAATATAAAACCTAACTTAGCACACACATATGCAAATAAATAAAATCTGCTTACACATCCACACATGTGGTAAACAGAGTGATGGTTTAAGATTTCATTTTTCCCTTTAAACGCCTTTAGTGGTGTTAAAGTTGTTTGCAGTGATTGTTGTGTGGAAGGCTAAGCATGAGGTTTGTATTTTCAAGCAGTGTGAGCGTGTCTTTTATGCATGAGCATTTATTCAGCTTTACAACTGTCAAGAGGAAGGTCTGTTTCTGCTCTTCTATATCGCTGAAACCTCCATATTTATTTAGTGCTTATGCATGTGGGTTTACTTGACTCTGCTTTGAAGGGCAAAATTGTCACCAGAAGTTTGATAAATCTGCCAAAACCTCCTTTCAGAGACATCAAGGGAGAACATCAAGAGTGAAAATGATTAATAAATAAAGCAAATAAGTTTTTAAAAATGCAAGTTTGTCTCCAGAAAAACGCGATTATGAGATCGCATGATTCAATGCATAATCAGCCAAAGTCTGCATATTTATGTGAGTGGCAGCATTTTTTCAAATATGCCGCACTTTCGCCACATAAATTGCATATTTCCGCACGCAAAATATGTGGGGCTTGCCTGATTTCATAATCCCTGCATTTTCGTAGCAAAAAGTCACATATATCTTAGCAGAAAGTTGAAAAATGTTCCATTTTACTTCAAGCGCAGCCATTTCCCCTGTTGCCATGGGAACGTTATGAAGTGATGTAATCATGCGACATCATTGAAAAAGTTGCAAACCCCACAATGCCAATAAAACCATGAAGCCAGCAAATCAGTCTCATTTGCCAACAAAAATAATTGCAAAAGACTTGTTTGACTCATCAATCTTTTGTAAGTTTGAGCCATGTGTTTATTAAGGTCTGAAATAAAACAAGATGAGAACTTAAAAATTCCCAGCAATTTCTGTGATGTAGTATGCTTGTTTATCATAGGAAGTGATAAGAAATGACTCTTTGTATTAAGGTAGTAGTCTAGTGAGAACAGGGTTTTGGGGAATCACTTTTTTTCTTTTTTTTCATCCAACCGCAGTTTTTGCAAGTTCCCACAAATTCATTGCATAAAATTGCATAAAAATCCAGCATATTCCATCGCATTTTTTAAGAAATCGTGCCGCAAGATCAAGGATTTTTGCCCGCAACAATCACAAAAAAACTAACATTTTTCTGTAAGGACTGATTTTAAATAAAATGGTTTCGATAGGTACGGTGCATGCCAAGTTGCAATGTTTAATTATTGTACCCTTTTGTTTGCAGGTCTGGTCACAACCACCTCACGGAAACTGGACCGAGAGCAACAGGATGAACATATTTTGGAGGTAAAACAGCTTAATACTTGTCTTATAATTCATTTTTTTCAACCATACACTTGTCCCATAGACATAAATTAAAGGGATACTCCAGCCAAATATCAAAATTCCCCTATGATTTACTCACTCTCAAGCAATCTGAGATATACATGTCCATCATCTTTCAGACAAACACATTTGAAGTTATTTTAGGAAATGTCCTTGCTTTTCCACAGGGATCAGGGAATAACGTCTGACTTTAAACCCCAAAAAAGTGCATCCATCCTTCATAGAAGTAATCCACACGGCTCCAGGGGGTTAATAAAGGTCTTCTGTGGGTAATTGATGTGATTTTGTATGAAAAAAATCCATATTATAAACTATAATATCTAGCTTCCAGTAACAATGCCATCTTGGACTCACACGATTCATGGGAGTCACTGCGCAACGTACCTATGGCAACCAACGCTCACTACGCTAAAATCTTGTAAATTTAAGATAGTGTCGTTACCGGAAACTAGTTATTATAGTTTATAAAGTTTGAAATATGTATAATTTTCTTTCAAAATTGAATTGATTACCTGCTGAAAACCTTATTTTAACCCTTGGAGCCATGTTGATTACTTTTGTGAAGGATGGATGCACTTTTTCGGTTTGCTTGAGAGTGAGTAAATCATGGGGTAATTTTGATATTTGGCTGGAGTGTCGTATTAAGCGCGTCAATCTAGCTAAACTAGCTAAACTGTTAACAACAGCAAGGTTATCGCTTGGGTTGAATCTTAGGATACATGTTTAGTTGTAGGACATTGAAGTAAGTCACTTTGTATTAAAGCCTCTACCAAAAAGTCTCACTTTCTCCTAAAAAAGTTGGATTATTATTAGGAGAATTCTCAAGTGAAATGGATAAAAGTCTATAAAACAGCTTTAATAACTTATTAAAAGCCACAAGCTTGAGTTTGCCACCAAACTAAACTGCAAGCATAGGAGGGTTGAGAGGGGGATTTAGATATCCGGTGTGTGCGGTGGGTAGGTGTTTAAGTGGGAGTATATGTGTGTGTGTGTGGGGTGGTTTGTCTTTGTTCTCACTCAGTGTACCGTCTCGGGATTATGCAGGCCAGAACAGGAAGCATCACCCTGCCCTGCCAAAGTTTATACTTGTGGATTTTAATTGAGCTGCAAGCTTCTCTCCTTCTCCTCCTCGCTCTCTCTCAATAACTCTTTACTGCCCGCCCCTTATTTCTGCCTCCCGAAAAACGTAGATTGCCGAAATCACTACAAGTTGTGCACTAAAGACTTAAGAGGCCGACTCTCCTTTAATTATCATTATAGATTGCAATTGAAGATTGAATTGAGTGCAGTTCAGGGCCTGTGGCACGTTGTTTAATTTCGGCAAATTTATGGCAACCCCTCCCGTTGCTTTCAAGCCAGCTCTGCGGCTTTAATTGTATCGCGAATGGAGCAAATGACAGGAGGGATGCGGACAGGAAAGAAAAGCAAGGAGGTTGATACACCCTGAAGCATACGCTTACCCAGCGTCCATCCTCCCTTCCTCTCTGCATGCCTCAGTGATGTGAAGAGCTCCGCTTGACTTCAAAGCGAGGTTCGCTGACCGACAGACTGTAGGCTTGTAATTAACTAATGCCAATGATTCAGCAAAATATTAGTAGTGCCAGGTTCCCCTCAAGGTTAAATTTGTGGTTCTGGTTTTTAATTAAGGAAGCTTTCTTTTTTCTTAACTGTCAGAAGTGGAGTTTAGTGGTGCTTGTGGGTTTATTTATTTATGTTGAATACAGTATATTAGTATATTATTGTGACCTGGCCTGAATCTGAATTCATAATAACAAACACACACAGGTCTATATGGGTTTAATTAAAACAAATATAAACATATATTAGCATATCTGTAGACAGTCGAGGTATGTCTGGAGACTACATGTTTTAAATGGACTAGTCGTGAGTTGTTAGAAAAAGCTGGAGTTAATTAAAACCCTGTATAATTAGGCTAGTTTAGGGTCACGACCACCGGACTCAAACCAGACCTGCTTTTTAAAGGGGCACATGTACTTGCATTTTAAAATAGTTAAAAATGTAGGGGTCTCAAAGCATACTTTCAAAGTATTTTTAACCTGACCCGGCATCTTAAAAATGCAACATTAATGGCGTGAGACAGCACAGCGGCACGTCTGATGCATGTGTACGTAGACTGACAATTACAAAAAAGACTAAAAGCAAGACACATCCTGTGTGACTACACCCTTCAGACATATGTGTACTCCAAGCACAGCATTCCAAATTGGTAAAAACAGACACGTTTTTAACAATAATAAGACTGAATGAGTCTTTTTATTTTACGTTAAGAGACATACAAACTTTTAAAGGGAACATTGCTCACAGCTGGAGATTTGGAGTCAGACAATACTTTCGTTTAGATGATAGTTAAAGGCACTTAATTTGTAATGAAAGCGCCACTTTGATGGCTGTAGCACTGGCGTTTTAATTTGACCCACAGAAAGGGTTAATTGTAAGCTAAAAACCCACTTTTAAGATGTTGTGACACTAATTTCATCCTCTTTAAAGGATACGAAATACAGGCTAGTCTTGCGTATAAAAGTGACAATGACTTTTCTTAGTGATTGTCAAAATATTTTCTGGGACCGTTATGATTTCACGTTCAATTAAATTACCGCGCCGCTTTAGACCAAATAAACAAATGACCGTGAGTCGGGTTGCTTTTCACATGCATTCTTTCGGATCCTGTTCCTCTTGTTCTTCCCTGGCTCCGGTGGCCCACATCAGTAGTCATGACAACCCCAGCGATTTAGCCTGCTGTTTAGTCAGGGGTCCAGCCACAGGAAGCTCTTTTTGACATCGTCCCTCCAGGGGTCTCGTCTCACCAAGCCTCCCGCCCGGGAGTCTGGTTGTCCGTTTCCCAGGGGCAGTTCTCTCCTGCTGGGTACAACGCCCTTGGAGACTGTGAAATGAGCTGGTGGGCTCCATTAGGTTAGATGCCTGGGGGAGGGTTGAGGCAGTTGTACGGGGGCAGTGTAAGGGGGTTTGTGTATGCGAATGCTTGCAGTTTGCTAGAAGAGCGAGAGAGGAGATTTGGGACATGTTTAGGCATGCACAGCACGTCAGAGGGCCTGCTCTGATGGTCTTTGACCTTTGGAAACCAAACAGTGAAATGTTGCCATGATTCATTTAAGTTGACTTGCAAAGAATGAAGTTTATTCTGCCTGTTTGCAAAGTATTTGAATGCAGTTGCTGCAATTCCTGTACTGGAAGTTCAAATCATTTACAATTTTGCATTGTGTTAGCAATGCAATGGTCATGGTTTTGTTTTTTTGGGGGGTTAGGGACTTAAACAAATGCCAACTTTGGTATATACTGCATATAATACTGCAAGTTTGTGCTATGGACATAATAATGATTTTTTTTAGAAATGTAAAAATTGAGTAATGTAATTGATGTTTAGAGAAGACCTTGTATCTATTTATTACATTAAAATTGCCAACCAGACAATGCTGCCAGAAAACGTTTGCAAAAAGCAATACATTGCAAGCTTGCAAACAAGCAGTCAGCTCAGGAGAATCGGTTGTTGAAGCTGACCATGTCCCTTTTATTTAATTAAATCTGTTTGGCCAGAGAGCTTGGACAGCTTTGAAAATAAATACACATAATGGGTTTACTCACTGTTAACATCGAATGCTGTGTGTGTGTAACTACTGGAAAGTTTTTACAGAGTGTTGAACAGATGCTTTGAAGCGACTGTGCCGGCCTGTTATTCGTCTGCTTTCACTGTAGGCCGCAGTAATTTCGCATCGAATGTTACGCGAGTTCATTAGCGGGAAATAGTGTGTATGTCTGCGTCTCCCAGCGTGTTTGCATTCATCAGCGTATGCACCGGCGTACCATTAAGCCGCCTCAAATGGGCATTTTCCGAGATTAACTGAAGATATCCAGCGGAAATTAATGAGCTGGTTAACGCACACCAGCTGAGATTGGACACGGCGTTCTGAGCTTGAGTATATGCTCAACAAACCACCAGCGTCTGCTTAATGCTCGCGTCTCTGCTCATTTGAAACAGCTCCTATCCTTATTACAGTTCCTAGTGTTGACAAAAGTGCTTTGCTGTTAGAAATGGTGCGCATTTGCTAACTTTTTGTCTCCGTTTGTCACCGGAATGCTCTCAGAAGGCAATTTAACTAAAACAATCTACCCTATTTGTAGGATTAATGCCAAAAACATTTATGTTTTATTCAAACAAGGCAGTCCTTTTTGGAGAACAGTGTGCATGGGTATCATTTTATTTTGATGGACCCCAAATGTTGCATGTACATGCCAAATCACATTAGGGTATTAATAGACTGTCTGGTTAAGATCTTCCAACACTTTATTGTGACAAGCATTGTACTGACTATGCAAGTATATTTAAAGTTATACTATTAACTCTTTCCCTGCCAGTTGCCAGCACCAGTATTTTTCATGATTTTCACAAAACTTTAATGACTTTCAGAAAATATAAAATATAAACATTAGGGATGTAACGGTATCAAAAATTCACGGTACGGTAGTATTTCGGTATGATGCCCACGGTACGGTAATTATTGAAACTTTGCAGGAAGAAAAAAAAAACAAATGAAGACTTGGAAAAACTCCCATAAGTGTTTATTAAACAAGACTGAACATTACAATGTACAAAGTGTAGTGAAGTGTTTACAATTTTCATAAAAAGGACAAAAAAATTAAGTTTCATTTTAGTTTGTCGACTTTAAACAACTCCCAATCAGTCAGGTTTTAAGAATTGAGTGTAAGAATTTTAATTATTATTAAAATTAATGCTAATGCTTGGTACTCCTATGAAAGCAACGGTTGTGATTGTAGAATTAAGAAAAGATGATGGGTTTTAAGATGGGTCAATTCCTGAAAACAAAAACAACCCAGTAAAAAATGAAAATTGCTTACTTATTGTAGCTGGACTTAGAGCTGAGGTCCGCTCACTTAATACAGGGGCGCGTTTCCCAATCGGAAGTCTGCAGCCTCTATGGGTCGCATTTGTAGGCTGCATACGTAACGAAGACCGTCTTATTTCAAAATATTAACATTTTTCAAGTTGACTATTATTATTATTTAATCGTATATTATTGTAACACGCTTATGACTTGCGAATGTAATGCTCAGTTAACTTAAATACACCAGGCGTTTAATGACGGATGCAGCCTGCATATGCGACCTAAGGAGGCTGCAACCTTCTAATTGAGAAACGGCATACACACTCTGCTCATTCACGGATTTACTCACTCGTTTTTTGAATGTCCATCACATTTTGTCCTTCCTCGTTTCTTGTCACAGCGAACGCGAACTTTTTCGACACATCAGATTTAAAATCTGTGTTTCTTTTTCTTCCGCCATTGCCGCTCCACTTGTAGAGAGGCGTCAGAGTAGCACGCATGGGATTATGGGAATTGTAGTTCCCGCGTCCCTCCACTCGCTTTACTTGACCGGAAAAAAACTACACGTGTTGCCCGGAAGACCTTACGTTTTACCGATCATGTGACCACGGTGGTACCGGGAAAATCTTTTACCGCAATACCACGAAATTTATAATACCGTTACATCCCTAATAAACATAAAATATATCTGATAGAACAGACCCCCTGCTTTCAAACTAAAAACCCCCGTTTCATCCTATCTTTATTAGTTCTTTTTATCACCTCTCAAATATGGGTAGGTTTCTTCAAAAACACCAAATTTTGAGCAAAAAGCTGAGCTAATAAAATTTTTGCGAAGGACTTTCGATAGAGTTCAGATGCAGAGCTATGTTCAGAACATACACAGATTTCTTTCTCTTTAACATGAGGCATTACTTCCGGGTTGTAAAAGTTGTGGAAGTGGATAATATAATATAATATATTATGATAAAATATATTATATTATAATATAATAATGGATAATAGCAGTATTGCGGAAAGCCTGAAATTTTCGTCATTGGCAGGGAAGCGTTTTCTCTTCATTGACGAGTTAACTTGTCAGTGGCGGGGAAAGAGTTAACACTAACCCAAGCTGTAACAAGTACAAGTTGTAATACTTAGTACATGTTGGTGCAGTTATATATAGACAACAGAATGTAAAACAGGATGATCAAAATAAAGTGTAACCAATGCATGTTACTTTCTCAGATTATTTTGACTATAAGTGGCTGATCATTAGAGATGCACCGATTTATCGCCCAATAATTGGTATCGGTCGATCAAAGCACTTTTTCCACACAATTGGACAATAGTTTAACTCTTTCCCCGCCATTGACGAGATAACTCATCAATTAACTCTTTCACCGCCAGCGTTTTTAAAAAAAGTTGCCAGCCAGCGTCAGCGTTTTTCATGATTTTCACCAAAGTTTAATGCCTTCCAGAAAATGTTCTTCTTTAAATATATAAACATACAATATACCAAATGAAAGAACAGACCCTCTGCTTTCAAACAAAAAAAACCCCGTTTCATCCTACCTTCAGTGGTTCTTTTGTAATCAGCTTTTGAATATGGGTAGGTTTCTGCAAAAACACCACATTTTGAGCAAAAAGCAGAGATGATTAAATTTTTATGATGGACTTTTCATAGAGATCCCATTCAGAGCGATCTTTAAAACAGACACAGACATGCAGCAGCTTGCCATAGGGCAATACTTCCGGGTTTAAAAAGTTGCGGTATTGCGGAAAGACGGAAAATCTTGTCATTGGCAGGGAAGCGTTTTCTCTTGATTGACGAGATATCTCGTCAATTGCGGCGAAAGAGTTAAGCTCAGTAGTAGAGCATTGTATTAGCAGTGCTAAAGGATAAAGCATCTGCAAAATGCATTAATACATAACTACAATATAAATGTAAAATATAAAGTTCTTAACAATAACTATTGCATTGTGTTTTATTAAGGCCCTCACACGTAAAACAAAAAATTAAAACATGTTGCAAAACACTTCACATGGTTGTGTGGGTAGCACGATCGCAATATGTGTTCTTGATCAAATGATATATAAAGAAATGATCAAGCAAAAAATGTCATCCTGTAGTCAAACAGTGAAAAGCATAACAACCTGTTCTCAACCCCCGAAAGCCCCTTCTCGCCTTCTGTACATCTCTGAAAAGATTGCTTGACAGCTAAGCGCACAGGGAATTACTTCAATTTTGTCAGCCAATTGACTTGGATAGGAACACTTGCCCCGGTGTTCCGAACAGGAGATTTTTCTTTACCTCTGAACGGCGATTGATTGAAGCGCTCGCTATAATGAAGGTTTTCAATCACTTGTGTCAGATATTCTCGTGTTTGTTCTATTATTGTTCTTTGCACATCTCTCGGTTGTGCCTCTAATTGAAAATGTTCATTATGACACGAGTTCTCCCGGGTTTCGGGCTTATTCGACATGAAGGCAAAGAAGGAAACTAGAACTGAGTGAATGAAGCTTTCCACCCCCTCAATTACAGTCTTTTTTCCACCCCCCTCCTGAAACTTTCTTTCCAAACAGATCAAACTTCGAAGCTGTCAGGGAGTATCTGTTTGATGGATGGAAAATCATCAACCGAACATTTTCATGTGATTATAGTCATAATAATGAATTCAGGGTTTATTTCATATTTAACCATCTGTTTTCTTCCTCTTTCTTTTTCTCTGCCTACATCCGTTCCTCACAGATCACGGTGTCTGATCAAGCCGTTCCTAACAAGTCCACTACAGTTCGAGTCATCGTTAAAGTCTTGGATGAGAACGACAACAGGCCACAGTTCACTGAGAAAGTCTACAAAATTAAACTGCCCAAGCGAGAAAAAACGGAGGAGCGTTCGCTCAAGAGAGATCACGTGTACCGCGTCATTGCCTCAGATGGAGATGAAGGACCAAACGCTGAGATCTCCTATAGCATTGAGGATGGAGATGAGCAGGGCAAGTTCTTCATCGAGCCCAAAACTGGCCTGGTTTCTGCTAAGAGGGTGTCTACTCCTGAAGAGTACGATATCCTGACGGTAATGACGTCTCATTTAAATTTGTGTATAGATTTTACTTGGAAATGTTCGATATGAAAAACAAAGCAGTTAAACATCTTGATGTAGCAATACATTTTTTATTGCAAATAAATGTAAGCTATCTAGTTTCAATTGCGATAGTGGATGGTGCATATGCTAGGCACTACTTGACTGTAGATTTGAAATAAGAGTCGTAAACTTGAGATCTCTGACTGCTGGAAGTCTATCTGATTGTAAACTTTTACGAGCTTAAAGTCAACTTTTTGGCTACCCATGTAGCCAGTGAGATTCCTGCCTGCCAGACCACCCGTTGTTTCATTACCTGACATCTGTCGCGTTGTAAACGTCACAGTGACAGGTGTTCTGCTTTCCCACATTTAGTAGTGTTCAGCAAATTTTATCTCTTTGTTAACATCTGACAGGTAATATCTCAATAGATCACTGTGTAATTTTTTACGCCACTATCGGTACCAACTGAACTGCAAAAAATAACGACCGTTTTTAATCATATACGGATTCCCTACGAGCATGCATTGTTAATTTTTTATTGGAGTGTAGGTGCAGTATGTAATGACTTTGACACCGCTAGTAGTATCAGCTGAATTGGAAAAATAACAATAGTTTCCAATGATTTAGAGGATGCATTGTTTTCTCAAGGTTACTATTTGTTTCTGTATGTTTTAAAATAATCAATATATAAAGAAAAGAAAGAACATGCTTAGTAGGTGATCATTTGATGCATTTCTTCATATTTACAATTATCAACCAGATTAAAGCAGTGGATAATGGCCGACCCCAGAAATCATCCACTTGCCGCCTACACATCGAATGGATCCAAAAGCCAGAGCCGAGTGACGCCCCCTTGGCATTCGATGAGCCGTTTTACTCTTTCTCTGTCATGGAGAGCGACCCTGTGGCTCATATGGTCGGGGTCATCACCATGGAGCCTGTGGACTTTCCTGTCTGGTTTGAGATAACAGGTACGACGGTGGTCTTTAACGTTTGCATACTGTGTGTTGTTTGATAGCGTTTTAATGCTTAAGCTCGTGTCCTAATTGCTACTTGTTTTTTTAACATGCAGTATGTAAACTAAAATATGTGATTATATCTGCTAATGAGTCTCTGTGGAGGAAGTATGTGTGCACGACATAACCTTTATCTTTCTTTGTGTGTCAAAATACGAGTTAATAGTTTGCATCCTTTTCCTGTCCCTTTATCTTTTAACCAGTAACTGACAACCTTTACTTTCTCTCTTTCTGCCTATTTCCTCTCTCTTTCGGAATGTGTCTGGTTTCTTCTGCTTCTCTTTCCTCCACCTATTTATCTCCCTGCTCCTCTTTTCGGCTTTGGAAGAGGACATAGCGTCTAAAGAGCTCTTTTACATCGTTCAGATGGCTTGCGACCTGAACTGCACTGCAGAAGGTATCTGCTGCAGATCTCCTAATACTTCTGCACGTGGCTATTACGAGATCTGCTTTGTCTTGTGCCTATGTGGTGTTGGGACCTTTTCTTGTAAACATTAAGCACACCACATTATCCCCAAGTGTTTATTCTCCCTCACAAAGTGCTTATAAGCTGGCAAATAAAGGATTACTTTATGATTGGTTTACTGAATCAAAGAGATTGAACTCTACTTCCTTTGAGAGGAGTGGATACTTGAAACATAGCTTTGTTATCTATGCCAGCATATACACTTAGTGTGCTTGGAAGCGCAGTGCTTTCAAGTACTTTTACGTATAGTGTTTTCATTGTGGTTACGTGTGTTGGTCATACTACAAAGTGTTCCCCCCCAAAAAACTCTTTTAAACAAAGTGTTGGCTATGATGTCAAGTGGCTGATTTCAACTGCTAATGTATTTCGATAATATTACATATTTTAAATGCTATTTATTTAAAAAGAAAACTACCATAATCTGTTAGCAAAGTTGTGTGTAGATTTTGGAAGCGATAAGACTTTTTATAAGCTAATAAATAAATATTTGGTGTCCCCAGAGTACATATATGAAGGTTTAGCTCAAAATATCATATAGATGATTTATTATAGCATGTTAAAATTGCCACTTTGAAGGTGTGAGCAAAAATGTGTTCTTTTAAATGCAAATGGGGTGATCTCTGCACTAAATGGCAGTGCCGTTGTTGGACAGTGCAGATTAAGGGGCAGTATTATTATCCCCTTCTGACATCAAAAATTCAATTAGCTATTTTTCACATGCTTGTAGAGAATTGTTTACCAAAACTAAGTTACTGGGTTTTCACATTTACTATGTTGATTGAAGCACTGGGGACCAAATTATTGCACTTAAACATGGAAAACGTCAGATTTTTGTGATATGTCCCCTTTAACATTATTAGCTAAGTGGAGCATAGTTAAGGGCCTCCTGTCACTTCCAAAATCTACCAAAAACATGTTTACTAGTCATTTTGTACTATTTTACATGTTTTGGTTGTTAATGAGGTAAGTCAGCAACACTTGAGAATACAGATTGTCGGGTGTTAATGCGGGAAACACCAAGTGAGAGGCGGTCGCCTCAAAACCACAAACTTGACACTTTAGCCACCTGTGCATTTCTCTCTCTCTCTCTCTTTCTCTGTCTGCTGCTTAACTCGTGATGATGGCCATCTAATTTCCTGTCCATTTTGGTTGTGGTGAAAACCTCCTCTCAACAGGTGGTAATTCTGACAGTCGATTTGAGGTGAGGAAGGCGAGTGGGACGGTGATCGTGGCCCAAGCGTTGGACGCCGAGCAGAAATCCCATTACAACTTGACGGTGACGGCAACAGATGGCAACAGATCTGTCAGCACTCAGGTAATTGAATCGCTAATGAAGTGTTTATGGAAGCAGAGCATTGTTCGCTCATCATAGAGGCATGGACTCATTTTTTGCAAAAGCTACTGTTCAACGTATGGTACCCATACAGATTTTATCTGAATATAGCAGTGACTTAGCAAACTTTTGAAGGTTTTAAGCAAAGTCCTGGATGATTGCATGATTTGAAGTAACCATACAATAATGGTGTCAGGTCTAGAGGTGCAGCTTTGAGATTTGACATTCAAATTGACCAGAAGTTCGTAAAGCTTTTAGCTGAATTTAGGTTTAGATTCTGTGGGCTTGTTCATAAACTGTCAGACTAGAGTTTAGCCATATAGTGTGATTAGGTATAGCAGATATTCTTAGATAGTCCATGAATTTTCTTCAAATACCTCACATCACAACATGCTGGCAGACATTCCTTGGCCTGGCGGAAGGAGAGTTTTTGGCGGGGGTTCTTGGAATCTTCCATTGTCTCATTCCTGGAACGTGTGAGGAGGATAAAGCCGTCTGGCCTTTGGATCTTTCATGTCGCTCTCCTGACAGTCTTGCTCTGTCTACCTTTACTTAAATTATAGGTTTATCTTGTGCGAGCGATATTAACCACACCTTTTGATAGCGTGCATTGAGTCTGATCTTGCAAGTTTGCGTTTTTAATTATTCTTGTCACTGTAAACTGGTCACACAGTTTATACATGTGTAAATCTTTACATATGCTTCTGAAGAGGTCACCGATTAGCAGAGTTTTTCGGTTGAGGGTCACAATTGTGCCCAAACAGAGCCTCTATTGTGACCGACTGCAGAAACCCCTTTAGCCCCCTCCCAGGATATGTTTAGCCAACACTGTCAGAACTCTCTTGTGATCAAGCAGACCGCTGCGGTCAGGCTTACCACCGTGCACATACATGTACATTCTTGCATGTAAAAATAACAGCAAAAAACACGCCCCTAAACTCAAGCCCCCCATCTATCTTCTCCGTTTTTCTTTTTGAATGCATTTCTAAACACAGAGGCATAACACAAGGTCTCTACATTTCAGTTCTTCAAAGCGTCTCTCGATCTCCCATGCTTAATCTAAAGCCATTATTGGGCCCTCAGACCTTTCAACTCAAATCAGTTACAGTCTTCACATTCCCAAGGCTCAGTGTCCAGACAGTGCAGCGTCTTGCTTTAGATGGACCTGCTTATGCTCAGATTTTTCTGGGTTTGGGGTTCTTTTGTGATCGGTTTATCAGGTTCAGTTGTATTTGTTAGCCTGGGGAGATTGAAGCTTTTATGGGAAATACTAAATACTGGCTCGAGATCAAAAGATGGGTGGCTATCAGTTTTGCCAGCTAATCGTCTCTTTTATCGCCCTGTATTTAGAATAATATAAAACTAAAGCCTGAAAATGAACAACAAAAAGGATGACTCTCACAAATATATGGCTGTTTTATTTTAAGCAAGAATCAAAAAAAATCTTAATGCCGTTCCAGCATCCAGATGTTTTTTAAATATAATATTTATATAATATTTTAGTAATTCATTTTCAATACATTAAAGTCACAAAAAATTTTATTATAATATTATATAATAATAATAATTAGGATTTTGCTGTGAATTATTACAAGATAACTGAATACACATTTATAATAAGGTTTGTTTAGGAAATATATCCCGCTTTAATTACTCAAGTGCTTCATGAGTAAATATATGGACATAAAATATTGATTTCATATATTTCATTAGCTCATTTGTAAGAAATGCAAATCTTCCACACTGAAAAACAATTCCTAGCCGTTTTAGGCCAAGGTGCAAAGTTCAAACAAGATGAACATCCTGTTTGGTTTAATCATTTGTAAATGTAATAGCATATGTTATTAATGTTTCATATTTATATTTACTAATCAATGACTCACAGTTCACAGATAAGCCATGTTATCAGTTCTAGGTCATTGTTATAATTGACTAATCAAAATCAAGCTTTTCAAAGCTATAATATAACCTGCTGTATAATTATGCAGATTAACATTTGCGGCACCAATGCACATTGCGTGCGTTTCCTTGCATGATAGCACTTGTGGGCTGCTCTTTGCTCGAGAGTTTGTAATCCGCACAACTCAAACTCTTACTTGCACCTGAATTTGTAATTCATGCGACTATGACATTTCCTTTCATTAGAGAGGTTGGTAGGCGCGAACCAGCTAGTTGTTTCCACTCCCTGGCAAGCAAGAAATTTCAAAGCTAAAAATTATGCACTCGGATTAATGGCATCATGTATTTTGTGGCGGTCGTGACAGTGATGTCAGTTGCCCTAAGAGTAAATTAGCTTAATTTTTGTCCACAAATCCAGTGGCTTGTCATAAATAAGTTAAAAGAAATGAGTATACTAGTGCCCCGCCCGATACAATTGTGTATTGGCGGTCTCACAGGCTGACAATAGGACGATCTCACTATGGGGCCAGGGTTTCAACGGGTCCTTGAATTCGTTGAAAGTTTGTGAATCTGGGGGGATTCAAGGCCCTGGGAAGTTTTTGAAAATATGCATACATAGATACATGTCATTGAAAGTGCTTGAATCTATTTAATCCGAGAAGTTTTCTGGAAATAAATCCATATTATTCCATGTGTAGTGTAGGATAATATCATAAAATGTCTAACCTTTTAAGCAGACGTGCTAAACTGTTTGCTTTAAATGCTTATATCTTCTGTATGCAGATGTTGATTCATACCAAAATGCTTTTTTGCACAGTTGTGTTTGACACATGAAAACGTCTCGGGTTACGTATGTAACTGTTGTTCTCTGAGAAGGGAACGAGACGCTGCGTCTCCCTTGCCATACTTTCTGCGTCCCTGTAACGCCGTCTTTGGCAATATTTCAGATAGCGATATACTTCCTCGCTCCCGGGTCACCCTGTCTTTGTCGTTAAGCCTCATCATTGGTTGAATTTGATATACACATTCAGACGCACTCACTCCTGGAGGCGTCCCCAAAGTGTCACTGCAGTGATGCAGCGCGAGTTCCCTCGAAAGGGAACTGTAACAGTGTATCTTAAAAGGTAACACGGTGTAACCTTGCTCTCACTTGAAATGTGTCCCCACATTTAGTCCTTGAATTTGAGGGTATTGGACCTGGGAAGTCCTTGAAAGGTCCTTGAATTTGAAGGAAACTAAGGTGTGGGAACCCTGTGGGGCATATCACACAACACTACCAAATAATACCGTTAATGAACTCCTTTTGATTTGTCAAGGCTTTCTTTTTACTCAGCACTGGTGTAAATGAACTAGACTGTATACTCAGTTTGTTTTTTCTTTTCATCCTTAGCACATCAGATCACCCTGACAGGAGTTTTCAACTCACTGACTAATTAGCAATGACAAAATCCAGTTTATACCCATCAACACTTTCAAATACCTCTGCAAACGAAATGGCAGGTGCTGTAGAGGAAACCAGTCTAAAGGAACAAATGAGGCAAATATTTGCCCTGAAAACACTACAGTGGCGATATTAAGTGCATGTCTGCAAGCTTTCATCTCAGCTTACAAAGCAGGAGAAAGATGGATTGGTAATATGCGTTTGATTTAAATCTGTCAAAACCTATTTTATCTTTTATTTTTCATTGATCGGCCTACGAGAATCACTTGCTTTGGAAACTCTGCAAATAAGTAAACCATGGGTCCAAAATCAATTTCAGCATGTGGCATGAAGCTGGTTATATCTATGTGTGCCAGTTGTGTTTGAACAAAGCCATCATTTTAAGCAGATACCCAAAGAGGGCATTTTATTTATTTAGTGCGCTATATTTGTAGGCTGTCGTTTACTTTCGCCAACCACCATACACATGTTTTTAATCACAAATCTTCCTTCAGGCTCGGCTTTTGCCTTTGTACGTCTAGTGACCCTCTCCTGAAGCGATTAGCTCTCTCCTACTCGCAGAGCCGCATATCTTTGTTTAAATCAAAGTCATGTGTATACCACATGGGTTTGCCAGACCTTCTGCATGCTCTATTTTCGTTGCTTTTTCCATTTATCTCTACGTTTCGTTTTCGCCTCAATCTTTAGAAAAGCGCCACATTTCAGACAGGCAATGAGGGATTATGATTATTTTGGAAGGGAAGAAAAGAATGCAAAGGGGGAGGCATACGCTTTGTGTAATCCTATTTAAGGCCTTTTTTGCGAAAATGTGTGGCAACTCTGTGTGTTTGTAACTGTGCCATTTTCCCCAAGACATGTCACAGAGGAGAAATATGGCTCACACGGGGTCTGGACCCACTGCCCACTTCTGTTTGTTATTTGTAAAGGGGGGGTCTAAAGCTTTTGCATGCATACTGATTTATTAACACAGTTAAAGAGTTGGATTCCTCATGCTAAACATAGGCAAAGTGTCAAAAAAATAGTATTTCTGTGCCAGATGCACTTCGGCAGTGTTCGTACAAGTTTCGGAAACTACGAGAAATTCATATGTAACAATCTTGCTTTATATATATATACATTTTATAGCTGGAAGTACAGTGGAAGTCCTTATATGGGCACTTTAACCGGAATAGCGCACGCACACACCAACAAAGAGCTGACACGAAATCGACGTCACCAAAGAAGACTGTTGTTGTTTGTGAAATTTAAGCTTGTTTAGCTTCCCAAACAACCCAGCATTATGGAAACAATGGATATAGTTTGTTTATCCGGGATAGCAGCGGAGTTGTGATTTCGCTGAATTGGAGCGGTCCCAACCGGGTCATGATTCGCAGGCGGTAAATAAAACTTCAAATGCATTAAATGTCTGTGTTTTGTTGGAAATAATGTAAACGACACTAACATGTAGTGAATTATACAGGGTCCTTGAATTTGAAGTAAACTAAGGTGTGGGAACCATGATTCCATGAACGCAATAGCGTTTTGTGTGTGTTGCTTGGTCGTGACTCGCTCCGCCCGCGGCACGCCTCCAGGAGCTCGGGTTTATTCAGAAAGTATTGGTACAGCTGTTTTTTACAAATCTGATAAAACTAAATACTTTTTGTATATAAAAAGGATGCAGTACTATGCTATAGGTACTCAGATTAACATAGTATAAGCAGAAACAGTGTATTTTATGTAATCTTTACATTTTTTAGACAACTGTCCATCTGTAACGGTACATTCACACGGGGCGAAAGCGTTAATGCTTGACGGAAGGCTTCATGACGGATCCGCCTATCGTCCTCACAGTGGCTGCAACACATGCTCTGGCCTTGCTGAAAAGTACTTGGCTGGCTCGCACTAGGTTATTTGCATAACGCATGACGTCACCCATTAAAAGTAAATGAGAAGCGTTAACGCTTTCGCCCAATGTGAATGTACCGTAAATGACTCAGATAAAATAATAGTTAAACCAAAAACATATCAAACGCTTTTGTGTGAGTAATGGGGAGTGATTCAAAGACATTTTAACCCAGTGTGTGAGATGCCAATGTGTGGGAGGTAAGGACTTTCTGTGTATGTATTAAATATTTGTAGGAGTTGGAAAAGGGATTTCTCTTCAATAGTACGCTGCTAGCTTCTAGAATAGAGACTCCCTTAGTGATCATCCATTGTAGGTGTGGGTGTATGTTTGTATATATCATATATATATATATATATATATATATATATATATATATATGCAATTCACATAGTGTTAAATTCTCTTTCCTTGTATCTTATTTCTCAATGTTGATCTTCCTCATCTCTCTCCTGTTTTGTCTTTCACACACACATCCCTCTTCATCTGTCATTCACACTCTCTGATCTTTTTCCTTTAATCGCTGCCTCACTCACCACTTCCTCGCAATCCCTCCATCTGTCCTTCCCTCCATGTGTTTGTTAGATATTAGCTGAGTTTGGTCCTGTGTACTGTGAATGCTGCTGACATCAAGCCTGTTTCTAAAGCGTTTATATGGGCAAGATTTAAACAAATACAGGCTACAAGCTTCATCTGTTTACCCGCTGCTTTCAGTTAGCTGTGCTGGCACGATTGAAAGAGAGGGGTAGCCGGAGAGTCTCTAGGGTGAGGTGTGCGGGGAAAAGAACGAGGGAGAAGGGAAAAAGCAACGATTTTTCTTTCAGACCTTTGGCGTTCGATGAAACCAAACGTGCTTTTAGGGACAGAGGACGTGCTGATGCTGTCAGGGCGAGTGTGAGCATTGCCCACACTCGCACCCACACGGTCTGATCTTGAGCTGAGACAGCAAGTGCCAGCTAACAGCTATGTCTTTTTTTGGCTGCATCCATTAAGCGTGGTTGGTAAATTTATTTTCCACGGGAATGACATATTTGACAGAGGCGATAAAAAAGCTTGAATCCATTACTAATGTACAGTAACTGATATTTTAAAGCACCTAATTAAGTGTATATGAAAATCTGCTCGTGTTTATAAGATTAAATGATGTGTGAAAGCTGGATGTTGTACACTTTTATACTTAACTTAAGTGTATAACTGTCTTACATAATCCAGCCAAAAGATTGTGACAACAAACAATCTCAAACTATCTTATTTAACGTTTTTACATAACTTAGTACTGTTACTGTCTTGTGTAACAAAGTGTTGTTTGGTATTATTAAGCACAGCATCCTGCTGTGTTGTCGTATGTGGTCCGGCAGTAGTTTTTTATTACACTATTTATATTGTTGAATTGACATTAAAGCATATTCGACTCTGAACAGTCTTTGGGTAAAGAGACATATGTTTGGCCAATCCATTTGAAAGATGCATGGTTTGAATCAGTGGATCCCCTAAGCTGTAAGCCTGTTTAGTTTTTTATGTAAAACACTGCCCCCTGATGGTTGGCATGCTAAATTTGTTGTGTTTACTCTTTTGTTCTCACTCCCGAGCTTATAAAATATGTCTGGTTGTTAAAACTGCTCATGGATGCACATACAGCCTTTATTTATTGATAACAGTTTCAGTTGTATTGCGTATGGAGCTCTCACCCTGAAGCCAAGTAGATAGAAGGTAGATTTTCGAAGAAAAAACCGAAAGGGGCAATGTTTAGCGAATGTCTTCAAACAGATGATGTGCCTCTGGGTTTTTGTGTCTCAGAATCGTGGCTCGAAATTGCATAAGCCTGTGTGTAAAGATGCACTGTGTGTTGTGTTTTATGTGAAATTTAGTGGTGTATGTGTGTTTATGCATTGCAAATTTCTTTATGAGCATGCAGTAACATAGTTGCGGCATTTCCTTCTTTGAATTAAACACATCCCATGCTTTCTGCATACATTGCCTGTTTACCATCGGAAATGTCAACATGTTATGTGATTGCAACTTTCTTATCACCCAGTCACAACTCATCTGGATGTGCACAGGTTTGCCAACATCGATTACTGAATAGATGATTAATAACCAGGCATTTAAAATATTTGCGGTGTTACTAGGTATTGATCCGGTCAATATCAAAGCAGCCATTATGAGGCATAAGACATTTGCAGTACTGTAGAGTGCTGTGTGATCTATTTTTTGTATGTGTCTTTTCATAAATTCATTGTTTTGATCCACGATACCTCTTTACTGTGTTGAGGTGCTGAACCCCGATCAGCTGTGGTAAATCTTCATATGAGCATTAAAATCTTGTTGGTGCACATTAATAATAATAATAATGTCATTCAATCTATCAAATATGAATTGTTCCATGTAATTTTTAATGGTTCTTAATAATATCATGCTCACATAAATTACTTCAAGAAGACAAGTACACTTTCTAAATCATTTACATTTTCACAGGTTCTTATTAAAGTAATTGACACCAACAACCATCGTCCCCAGTTCTCTAAGCCCAAGTATGAAGTAAACGTCCCTGAAGACACCCCACCTGAGACAGAGGTGTTACAAATTTCAGCAACAGACCAGGATGAGAAGAACAAACTTACTTACACCCTCCTCAGCAGCACTGATCCATTCAGCCTACGCAAGTTCCGATTAGATCCTGGAAGCGGAGTGCTGTACACGGCGGATAGACTTGACCATGAGACCATGCATCAACATACACTAACTGTCATGGTAAGGTCATGTGGTCTTCTACATTACAAAATCATATTGCCTAATCCAGTTGTTCCCAGCTTTTTTCCTTGAGGCCCCATCTAACTACATCTACGATAATTTGAGCCCCCCAAAACCCTCTATGTCTGTCTTTCCATTTTATTTTGCCATGACGTTGACAAACATGTTAAGAGAGCGAGTTCAATTAAAATTATTATTTTACACGCAATCATATTTTAACTACCCTATCTTGGCAATGTTAGCATATAATTAAAAAAAAATATTAGTGGAACATTTTATGCATCTTTTTTTGAGCTCAAAGCATTTCGGATTATGCGTCTCCTTCTGTATGTGGGGTCCCCCTAGGTGGGCCCGGACCCCAGGTTGGGAACCTCTGGCCTAATCTTTTTCCTTGATTGATTTAAAAATGTTCAGCTGTCCCTTCTAAAAAATCCTGTTTTTGCTTTTATTCATTCTAAACTAAAGAGAATCTCTTACATGTCTCTTATATCTCAACTTACAAGTTTAATGTGTTTTTCATAAACTTATTAAGATGTTAAAGTATTGCCCCTACCTCATTTTTATACCCTTTTACACTGAAGGTTCGTGATCAAGACATTCCTGTGAAGCGAAACCTGGTGCGTGTGATTGTAAACGTGCAGGACACCAATGATAATGCACCGTGGTTCTCTGGCTTACCGTATGTGGGCCGCGTGTTCGAGTCTGCTGCCATTGGCTCTGCTGTGCTTCAAGTCACTGCTCTTGACAAAGACAAAGGCCAGAATGCCGAGATCGTCTACAGCATCGAGTCAGGTAATTAATTCGATTGATCCAATTGATTCTTGACCACTTGATTTAATAAACAACATATTAAGACAAACTATATGAAATCAGTGGAGATCTGGACATGAAAGGCAAGTCCATCAAAACTCACTGTTTTATCACACGGTCTCAGTGTGAAAGCCACAGCAATGCGGAGGCTCATAATGGCCACTTAGAGTTCAAAGTGTGGGAGATAATGAGTGTATCAGCCAAGGGTCCTGCAGCCCACCAAACTGTGTGAGGGTTTTGAAAGCAAAGCATAGCACAAATATGATGTCAAGTGCCCTTTTGAGAATGCGCATATTTGAAATATGCGAGATTACAGATTGAAATGTAGTGAATGTGTGAGACTGCAAACATTGTTCACATAGATCACATACTGAATGACTGCTTTCCATGGCTAACTGCAAAATCAAATATACAATCTGTCAAGTTGCTGTATAAATACAGCTTGAAGGTAAACAAACAGATACAAAGGATGTCATTTTAAATACTCAACAAATAAATCCATAATGTTTATTTCATCTTAATGCAGCATGTTTGACACCACAAGTTTAATGTTAATAAGATCTAAACAGTTCTGAGAATGAAGATCAATATTTTTTTGGCAAGTTGTGTGATGCGCCTTTATCGTATTTCTTTTGTAGGAAATGTTGCAAATTCATTTGCTATTGATCCTGTCCTGGGCACCATCACCTTGGCAAAGGAGCTGGACCGCAGCAACAAGAACCAATTTGAGCTAACTGTGAAAGCCACTGACAAAGGCACACCATCTCTTAGTGCTACCGCTGCTGTCAACATAACTGTCACAATTTCAGACAACGCCATGCCAAAATTCACAGAAAAAGAGTTTTCTGCTGAGGTTAGCGAAACTGCATCACCTGGAACTTTTGTTAGTCTGGTTACCGCTACTAGCCAGTCATCTGTGTTCTACCAGATTAAAGATGGAAATATAAACGGAGCATTTGATATCAACCCAAACTCGGGAGTAGTTGTGACCCATTCGGTTCTGGATTACGAGACTATTCCATCATACAAATTAACCATTCAGGGAACTAATATGGCCGGTCTGGCTAGCAACACTACTTTACTGATTCACTTGAAGGATGAGAATGATAACGCACCTGCATTCATTCAAGACGAGTTCACCGGAATGATCAGCGAGTCTTCTCCGGTCAACAGTGTGGTCCTCACCAAAGACAACACACCACTCGTCATCCGTGCTTTAGACAATGACCGTGATGCAAACTCCAGGCTGGTCTATCAGATCGTTGAGCCATTTGCCCATAATTACTTTGCCATTGACTCCAGCACTGGAGCAATCAGAACCATAAGTGAACTGGATTATGAGGAAAGGTCCATGTTTCGCTTCTCTGTTCAAGTCCATGACATGGGAATCCCACGTCATTTTTCAGAAAACGCTGCCAATGTGACAATTGAGATCATTGATGTCAATGATTGCCCACCACAATTTATCCAGGACCTGTATGAAACCACAGTTTTACTGCCGACTTACAAAGGAGTAGAGGTGATCACAGTCAATGCCACAGATGCAGACTCCGCTCTGAATTCGAGGCTTTTTTATTCTCTTATTGAAGGAAATATAGGAGAAAAGTTTAAAATGGACCCAGTCACAGGGGTTATCACTATTCAAAATGTCACTCAGCTTCGAAGCAGGTATGAGCTGAGAGTGAGAGTGTCTGATGGCAGGTTTTCTAAAACAGCTTTAGTAAAAATAAATGTCAGAGAGAATAAGGAGAGCAATCTCAGGTTCACACAAGAATCATACAAGGCATCTGTGCCAGAAAATAGCTTAGAGACAAAGACTTTAGCTGTAATAGCTGCAGTGGGAAACCAAGTAAACGAACCTTTGTTTTACACCATTCTGAACCCTGATAAAAGATTCAAGATCAGCCGTACTTCAGGAGTACTGTCCTCCACAGGCATACCTTTTGATAGAGAAGAGCAAAACACATTTGATATTGTAGTGGAGGTGAGCCGAGAAGACAAGGTATCTGACATAGCTCACGTGCTTGTCACTGTCATAATCGAGGACATCAATGATAACCCACCTGTGTTTGTCAATTTACCCTATCAAGCGCTGGTCCAGGTTGACACTGAGGTGGGCCACGCTATCACACAAGTGACTGCAATGGATGCAGATATTGACAGAAATGCGGAGATAAACTACCACCTTAAGGAGCTAAATGAGTATGTTCAGATCAGCCATGATGGAGAGATATCTCTTAAAAAGAAACTTGAAAAGGATCATGTCGACACTGAGTTTGTAATCACCGTCGTGGCCAGAGATGAAGGTGAACCAGCACTGTCCTCTACTGTTAATGTGCCAATAATGGTTGTGAACAAAGCAATGCCCGTGTTTGAGAAAGCCTTCTACAGTCTGGAGATCCCAGAGAATATACAATTACTAACACCTATTGCGCACATTCAGGCCAATGACTCTGAAGGCCCCAAAATTGTGTACACTATTACAGAAGGGGATCCTCTCAATCAATTCTCTATCAACTTCAATACCGGCGTCATACAGGTGGTAAAGCCTTTAGATTTCGAGAAACACCCAGCTTATAAACTTAGCGTAAGAGCCACAGATTCTCTAACTGGTGCCAAAGCCGAAGTCTTCGTTGACATAGTCTTGGAGGACGTTAATGACAATCCACCTGTGTTTTACACTAAACTGTACAACGCAAGTGTTTCTGAGGCATTGGTGATTGGAACGTCCGTATTACAAGTGTCGGCTACAGATGATGACACCGGTAACAATAAAGCACTCTTCTACCAGATTGTCGCAGATAAAGACAAGAGCTCAGATTACTTTAGCATTGACCGTGACACAGGCACAATCTGGACAGCTCGCATGCTTGACCACGAAGAAAAAGCCTCACACAAGCTGACAGTTAAAGCAGTGGATGGTGGAGTGCCTGCACTTTCAAGTGAAGTCACAGTGTTAATTGATGTAACAGACCTTAATGACAATGCTCCAGTTTTCTCACAAAACCTTTATAAAGCCACAGTCAGCGAACTGGCACCCCGAGGCCACTTTGTCACCCAGGTTCAGGCTTCAGATGCTGACAGCTCAGATAGTGGTAGACTTGAATTTTCAATCATATCTGGAAATGAAGAGCAAAACTTCGCAATAGATCCTGCCTCTGGAGCCATAGTCATATCTAACCACCGTAAACCCCACATGGAGTCTCTCCACAACCTCAATGTGTCTGTATCAGATGGTGTATTCAGAAGCTCAGCTGTTGTAAAAGTTAATGTTATTAGCGCTAACTTCCACAATCCTACCTTCAACCAGGTGGATTATGTGGTTGAGCTACTCGAGAACTCCCCAGTCGGAACGTTGTTAGCAGAAGCTCAAGCAACCGATGAGGATTCAGGCACATATGGAAAACTCACCTACCATTTAGTAAATGACATTGCTAAAGACAAGTTTTCCATCTCTGAAAATGGAGAAATTTTTACCTTAGAGAGTCTTGATCGAGAGAACGCATTGGAGAAAGTAATTCCGATTTCTTTAATCGCAAAAGATGGTGGTGGCAAAGTTGGATTCTGCACTGTGAATGTGATTTTAACGGATATCAATGATAATGCTCCACAGTTCAGAGCTGCTGATTACAGAGTTAATGTGGCTTCTGACGTGCCAAGAGGAACAACCATACTTAGGATTGCAGCCTCCGACATGGATGAAGGCAGTAATGCGGACATTACATATTCTATCGAAGCAGATGCGGATAATGTTGAGGAGAATTTTGAAATCCACCAGTTCAGTGGTATCATTATAACAAAGGAAAGCCTCATTGGATTGGAAAACCAGCAATACACGTTTCTTATACGAGCGAAAGATGGCGGGAATCCCACCAAGTCCTCTGTTGTTCCAGTGTATGTCAAAATCCTTGCTCCTGAAGTCCCAGTGCCAAAGTTCTTAGAGTCTCACTACAGATTTGCCATCGATGAGGATCTTCCTCTCGGTTCGGAAATAGATGTCATTCAGGTGGAGAGCGATCAGCTTGTCGTTTACAGTCTGGTGAAAGGGAATACTCCTGAAAGCAACCAGGATGAAGTATTCGTGGTTGACCCTGACTCTGGATCTCTGAAGCTGGAAAAGAAGCTGGATCACGAGAGCACCAAATGGTATCAGCTAATCCTACAAGCGCAAAGTGAATATGAAGGCAATAAAATTGTCTCCTCTGTAGACATCAGCATCCAGGTCAAGGATGTCAACGATAATAGACCCCTCTTTGAGTCAAACCCTTATGAAGCTTTCGTAGTGGAGAATCTCCCAGGTGGTACCCCAGTTATGCAGGTTAAGGCCACAGACTTGGACTCGGGTACTAATGGACAAGTGGTGTACAATCTGGATACCAACCAAGAATCAGGAGAAATTGCTGAACTGTTTGCCATCAATAGTGAGACCGGATGGATAAGCACGTTGAAGGAACTCGATCGCGAAAACAAAAACAAGTACACAGTTTCAGTCTTGGCCACTGACCGTGGAGACAAGACGCAGCTGACGGCCAGTACCAAGGTGGATGTCACAGTGGTAGACGTGAATGACAACCCACCACGTTTCACAGCAGAGATCTATAAGGGCACAGTAAGCGAAGATGACCCACCCGGGGGAATCATTGCCATACTTAGCACTACAGACTTGGACACAGAGGACAATAACAAACAAATCAACTACTTCATCACAGGTAAGCATTCTTTTTTACTTTAGTATTTTTTAAAGGGGGCATATCATGAAAATCTGGCTTTTTCCATGTTTAAGTGCTATAATTGGGTCGCCAGTGCTTCCAACCTAAACAATGTGAAAAAGTACAACCTAGTTACTTTTTGCTAACACCTACAAAGTGTCACGCTTTAATAAAAGATCTATACATTATTTTGAGCTTAAACTACATATATGCATTCTGGGAACACCAAAGATGTATTTCACAACTATCCACTTTAAATCAAATGTCATTTTAGTAAATTATTTATTAAAAATAAGAAGTTTTAAACTACTTCTATCATATCACACATCCGTATGGAAGACATATAAAGCCAAGGCAAAAATAATACTTGGATCACAAAAAGATTATAAATAGAAAATGTAATCATTTTCCCAATAACACTTTTGGACCAAACTAGGAATGTTTCACCTCTGGTGATAATTAATTTGTGAGAACATCTATGCCAAGCAGGAGATGAGATAAACACTTCTTGGCACACAAAACTGTCTCATTACATCCACTCATCTTCGCCTGATTGTTGAGTGATGACAAAAATTGTCACCTTAACACTTATTTACATAGACACTAAGTTTGCCAAATGCTGCAGAAGAATCGTTGCTCAGATGTTTTTTTTATATTTAACAGCCCTGTGAACTATAAGCAGAGAAAATTGAGTCATTACTAAAGTTGCTACACATATGTGATTATTAAAAATAGCCTCCAAATGCATAGTCATTTTAACTGCCGATCACGTTCGTTCGTTTGATTGACGTTTCTAACATTTCCTCACTGAAGGTGGAGACCCCTTGGGGCAATTTGGCATTGAGCACACTCAAGGCGAGTGGAAGGTCTCTGTGCGGAAACCTCTGGACAGGGAGGAGAAGGACAATTACTTGCTGAACATCACTGCCACTGACGGGACCTTCACAGCCAAGGCTGTGGTTGAAGTCAAGGTCTTGGATGCCAACGACAACAGCCCAATTTGTGAGAAGGTATGAATGTTAGTTTTGTGTGTACGCGTGTGTGTGTAAGGAAGTGCATTGCAGCAAAATGTCATGTAGTCTGACTCTGTCAGTTAGGGGAGGGTGCTGCCTACCCGCTGTGCATGCTAAATGGGACGAGACTTAGAGAGAAAAAGAAAATGTCAGTAGGGATTTGAAAAGGTCCTTATGTGGAATGCAGCGTTTAAGAAACAAAGAGGGTGATTTTGCACAGCGAGAGCTTTATGGAAGTTTTTGTAAAACAAAATGTGCTGCTATTATATACTGCATTCCTTCTTTAAAAATGTTAATTTAATAGAACTCCCGCAGTGAAAATCTTGGACTCTTTTTGTCCCTACCATCCCATCTATGATGTCACCTCCTCTCTTCAAATGTCTCCGTTTTGTCTCTGCAGTCGCTTTATATGGAGAACATCCCAGAGGACTCCCCCGCTGGTAGGCTGATCCTGCAGGTCTCTGCCACAGATGCTGACATCCGTTCCAACGCACAGATTTCTTATGAGCTGCTTGGGTCCGGATCAGAACGCTTCAGCATAGACACTGAGACAGGTACTTATTTGCATATATGAATTCTTCACTAGGCCCAATGGGTCAATGAGCAAAGCGAAAGTTTGCCCAAAAATGAAAATTACCCCATGATTTACTCACTCGCAAGATGCATCCAAGATGCATATGTCCATAATCTTTCAGACAAACACATTTTTGGTTATTTTAGAAAATGTCATAACTCTTCCAAGTTTTAAAACTGTTTAATATGGGGTCTACTTCCTTCAAACCCAAATAATGCGCATCCATCATTTGCAAAAGTAATCCACATGGCTCCAGGGGGATAAATAAAGGTCTTCTGAGAGTAATCGATGCAATTTTGTAAGAGAAATATCCATATTTAAAACTTTACAAACGAAAATAACTACCGTATTTAAGTCACAATTTTTTCATGGTTCGGGGGGTCCTGAAACTTATAGTCAGATGCGACTTATATGTCAAAATTATTTCATTTGAACCAAGAGAAACCATTACCGTCTACAGCCGCTAAAGTCCGCTATATGCTGCTCCTGTTTTCATGTAATTCAATAGATTCAGTGATGTGGAATGACTTCGGGACCTTTTTGAAGTTGATTTGGCTTATCGTGTTAATTCAGCCTTTTCAGCCTCCCAGGTTTGTTCGATATGCTATTGTGTTCGGTGAATAAATGGTAATTTTACGTTAACATGTACAGACACCTATTCAACCTGTTGTTCTGTGTGCCATTGTTTAGTTGAATAAGTTGTCTTTCCAGATTAAACGTTTGTTCTTCGCCTTGGATTTTGTAAAATCATTTTCTAAATAAACACAACGTATAGTCCAGTGCGACTTATATATGTTTTTCCTCTTCAAAAAGCATTTTTGACTGATGCGACTTATACTCCGGAGCGACTTATAGTTCGGACAATACGGTAGCTTCTGTTAGGGGCCAATATACATTATGCGTCTTGTACATTGCGTAAGATCCACTTAGAAAAGACTCTCACGAAAAACGTGCGTTGTACGTTGTTTTATCTACACATCCATTGGTACAGTTCAAGATGATGTGGTTATCACAAGTTTTAAATATGGATATTTCTCTTGTAAAATCACATCGATTACTTTTAGAAGACCTTTATTTATCCTCTTGGAGCCGTGTGGATTACTTTTGCTATGGTTGGATGCCCATTCTCTGGGTTTGAAGGAAGTAGACCTTGTTATAAAGCTTGGAAGAGCTAGAACATTTTCTGAAATAACTAAAAATGTGTTCATCTGAAAGATGATGGATATAAAACCCGGATGGCTTGTGGGTGAGTAAATCATGGATAATTTTCATTTGTGGGCGAACTATTGCTTTAATGGTGGTTGCACTGTTGCATTGCTTGGAGAAAATATGTGTATGTGTTTTTGGCCACTGGTCCACAATATGACTAACTATGTTTGTATTCCAAACATTGTTAAGGCAGGTGTCAATAAAATGTTTTTCTTTCAACAATTGCTATTTTAAGGCATTGCATTGAACAAAACAGAATGAGTTTTTCAGCCAGACGAAAATATGCCACATACGTTGACGCAGAACAGCTATTTTCAACCTCATTTGCTTGTGCCTGCAGTCAAACACATTGTGGTACGTTTAAAAAACTATAATGATCATTCTCATTTAATTACTCTTATAATTTCAATGGAGGGGGTACACCCTTGGGCTTTTGTTACTGTGACATTATTCTATTCTACTTTGCGGTTGGCACGCTCCAGAGAAGTACGTAGCTTAAAGCAAACGTGCAAAATGTTTTATCAAAACATTTCGGCTTGTTAGCCGTTCCACTTTAGCTATTAAAGCGTGTCAGCTTGACTCCCTCAATTGTCTGAATTAAACATTGGTTAGAGCCGGAAGGAGGGCAGAAATCAACAGTGGGTTTGTGACGGCGTCATACTGATGTAACACAAAAGCTATTGTAAAGGCGCAACTCACTGGCTCTTTGATAACTCGGGAGTGTGAAGGCTCGCAAACTGAAGGAGTGCTACTGTTCATCTGTGTGGGTTTAGGGAACATGGAGGATTTTCTTCACTTTTTTTCTTTCGATTCCATCGTGGAAAAGAAGGGAAGCATTATTACAAGTTAGCGATGCCAAGAGTGCCGTTGAGCGAGCCAGCCAGACCTTTGAAAGCTGGTGCTTGCTTTTTCTCTCTTCCTTTTCTCAGAGCAACCCACATGCAGACTGCACTCTGTCCTTCTTTGTTATTTCTTTTATTTCCCACCATCCCCCTTACTCTGTTTAATCTTTTCCATTTCATAAACCTGTTGTGTGCGAAGATGATTTTAGCTCTCTATTAGTCACTCTGCATTGATTCCAGTTCTCCAGCTGAAGGGACGCCACACCGAACAGCTGGCACAGAGTCACCTATCGGACACAAAAGAACTGTGCCCACTCACAGATAAATGGCACAAACGGACATGCATGCTGATATTATTAGGTCAGATCTTTTCATCGTGAAAGATACGACTGTCACCCTTGGTTGCTGATAAAATAAACTGCTTTGCTTTGAGAGCGTTCCTTGAGTGTTCTGTTGACTTGACAGATGAGATAGTTTGGAATGGAATTGGATTGTGTCTTATTCATTAGCGTAGCGCTGGCTGATGTTCATGGTGATCGATGGAGGGTGAATTTTGAGTTTCTTAGCAAGCGACAGCACTGCAGACGTGAAGAACGAGAAAGCAATAAACTGTTTGTGATAGCGTATGTAGTTGGATGGTAGAAGAAAAATGGCATCCGTGCATTAGAGTGCAGGGACGGAAAACGCAGCAAATCCTTTGATTTTATTGCCAATGATGCCTCAAGAAGACAGAAAGAGAAAACTGTCTGGCAAGCTCATAATCAAGTGTACTTTTGTTTTACCAGGTGAATTGAAAACGCTGCTCCCTCTGGATCGTGAGGAAGAGGAGGTGCACAAGATAAAGGTGCGCGCTGTGGACGGAGGCGGGCGATTTTGTGAAGCAGACGTCGAAATCACAGTCGAAGATGTCAATGACAATGCACCGCTGTTTACCTCTGACCTCTACACTTTCACTGTGTTTGAGAACACGGAGATAAACACGCCCGTGGCCCGCCTGTACGCTTCTGACCTCGACAAAGGTAAGTTTATTAATGTTTATTCCACGGGGCTGTTGAATGCTTTATTCTGATTGGTTGAGAAATGTTACATGGTGTAACGATATCCACTGTGAGAAGACAAGTTGTAGACTTAAATGCAGTTTATTAAATTAAATAACAGGAACAAACACAAAACATGGCATGGCATGAACCTACAGCAGATACCTTAAATTAAAACAAAGCTTTACAAGGACAAAGGGATATAATAGGGCGTATATACAGACAGGGAACCAATCAGAACATGACACATCAGGGAATAGGGAAACATGAGACCAAAATGGCTGTGACTATCAAAACTAAAGACCTGAACATAAAACAAGAACTTCAAAATAAAAGACATGAACATGACAAGACCAAACCCTTACTCTGGATTCACACCAAACGTGGTTGAGGCATCAAGCACAAGTGATTTACATGTTAAGTCAATGCAAAGACGCGAATAGGTATCCTGCCGCGCGGTAAGCGCGAATGCGCTTGAAAAATCGGAACTTTGGCGAATATTTGCTCCCAGTTATCCAATCAGGAGCTTGCTCTGGTAGTGACGTGATTACAAACAGTCGCATGAAGCGAATTTCTGCGTGAATGTCTCGAATGACTAGAATTTCATGCGTGAATGAAGCGAGTAAATGTTCAAGTGTCCATTTTTGCCGCCTCTACTGTGTCTGGTGTGAATGCACACATGGGTATGCATTATTTTTCGATAAACGCACACCTAACTTGTTAAATGTTTTAAAAAACTACCAGGGGAATGTCTGTTGTAACTGTGTTATAAGCAGAATAATTGACTCCACCTTGGGTGTGCATTATTTTCGAATAATTAAACGGCCCGTCGTCAATTATTCCTTACTTATTACACGGTTCTCTAAACTTCTAGATTCGGATTTGCGCCATTCCAGGTCTGGTTTTGGTTCTTTTCAGATAACTGCTCAAAACTAATAACATACGGTTACCCGGATGCTGCAAATAATTTTTACATGTACAGTTTAATATTACACAAAATTAAATATAAATATGTCTTTTAATAACATATCCGGCATTATATTTACAAATTATTAAACCAAATAGTGTGTTCATAACATTTAAACATCTTGTCTTATCTTAAAACCGAAAGTAAACGTGATTTCCTCGCGAAGGGTTTTTTTTTTTTTTAAATGAGCAAATAAAATATCCGCTTTTTCTATATCTGCTCTTTCTGTGATAACAACCTGCTGCCTTTACATTATCTCTTACCTAGACATTCGTTTTTCATAGACTACAATCTGACATTCAAATTCAAAAAGAGCAGCGTCGCTAATCCAAAAGACGACAAACCTCTCGCTTTCTGTCTTTTACTCGTTTCCACCCAATTACTTTGTTTTCTGTTTGCACTCATTCTTTCCATTTATTATTGTTTATCCTCAATCAGAAAGGCTCTATATCACATAAGCCCAGCATAAACAAAAGCAATCTTCCACCCTTCCCTCCTTCGTTTCTCAGCATCAGTGGCCCAAACCTTAACTACAACATCAGATGCTTTTTGTAAACCCCCTGATGTGGTGAAATCTTTAAAGGAAATGTGTATCATCATAGCAAAACAAATCCAGACAGGGATTATTATGACCCTGAAGCACAGCAGAGAGGGATATCATTTTGAGGGCCATAATGTGCATTATCACACTTATTACACGCCTACTTATTAAATAAGTAAACAAGTGGACATGAAATATTGATTAGAGTTGAAATTATGATGTTAGCAGAGTGCTGTAAAAGACATTTGTGTGATATAATGATGTTGTAGAACATTGGATATTACAGCTGTAAAACATTTTAGACAAAGAATGTATTCACTGATCAGTAGGCTTATATTATATCACACTGTCATGAACACCAGTAATTTGGTGCTGTACAACACAACAGTTTGTGCTAACTGACTATAATGAGTGACTGTTTCTTCACAAATGAGGCTTACTCAGAAATGCATTAAAGGGATTAGGGTGCTCTATCTCTGTCTTGTTTGTTTGCGCATGTATTTATTCCTAATAAAAAAGTACCCCTGATACACACATAAGCACATTTTTTAATATACAGCTTAGGACCAGAGGTTTCTCCGCAGATTGTTTTGTAGGATGAATTTATAAGACATCAGAGCGGAGCATATGATAATGCAGTTGCACATTATACAGTTGCTGCAAGAGGCTTTGAATTGTTTTTATTTGGCAGAATGTATTCATGCATTGATAATGTTTGTGAATTGATTCCCTTTCTATAATAAGAAAACGTCCATTTTGAACTTTATTAAAAGAACATTATTAAAGTAATGAGTTCATTTAGCTTAATTGGTAGACCATTGCATTGGCAGCGCAGAAGTCATTAGTTCAATTCCCAGTGAACACACATACTGAAAAAAACATTAATGTATGTGCACTGTTGAGCCCAGAGTAGTCTATTTTTTATGTGTATGCAAACGTTTGCCCACAGTTGAACGCACAGTGCAAAAATTGTAATTTGACTTGTATGTGTACACAGATGTTCAACACATGCGCATTGCGACAAAACGCAATGCATTTCCTGGGCTACCTACTACATTCCCCTGTAGGCACATGCGCGACCTACGTTTACAATGTACGCTGGGTTTTAAAAATATCCGGTGGTGCGTATACAGTTTGCATGCACTGTTCTCATGGTGAACATTGAGTTGGGCACTACGCATACCCTGGGATACGTATAAAAAATGGACCATACTTCAGCCATAAGTCACTTTGGATAAAACCTCTCCCAAATGCATTAATGTAAATAAATTAGTATGAGTTTAAAGAGCACCCCTTTTTTCAGATTCACAATTTTACATTTCCTTTGATGTGTAAGTGTGTGTTAGTACATGTTTACGATATGCAAAAGGTACAAACCCCAATGCAGGGTTTCCCGCAGCACTTTTTAGTTTGGGCGGCCCACCTAAGTTGGGATACCCTACCACCTTAACTAGGTCGTCCAAAAAAAAAATCGCTGCTAAAAAGGCTGTCAAGTGCATCTTGGAGAATAGCGTGGACGCACTTCACACCGCGAGCGGGCACGCGCCACATGGCCCAAATGAGAGAAAGACATGGTCCGTCACTGTCTGGAGGATAACTAGCCTGTTGATAAAACATTTAATCAATTAATAATCTAGTATGTGTTCATTTTCTAACATAGTTTCTTCAAAATTGAGTTTAATTTGGGTGTTTTAAATAAAAATATTTTCATCATGACGCGTACGCCCCGCCCCTTTGATTGCAACGCCCCCGGCCCGCCCACCGGCACAACCCTACCACCTTAACTAACACATTTTCTGCGGGAAACCCTGCAATGTAAATGATGACACAAGTTATCCAACGTAAATCTCTTTTCTTGGACTACAACAAAAACACGGATTGTAGGCAACAGTTTACTTCCTGGGATTGGTGACGTAGAGAAGACCGATTTTATTATAATTTCTCCCGCTTCGGAAACAGCCCCTAAGTTAACTCCTGTTAGCATTGCATTGTGAGTGAATATTTCAAACATGGTCAGGAGCGTCATATTTCTGGCTGACATCAGAGGTATTCCGGCCAATCACAACGTACAAATTAGCTGGCCAATCAGGAACACGGCACTTTTCAAATCGATGAGTTTTGTACAAAATCAGTGCGTTTCAGAAAGAGAGGGAAATGTATGGTATCTGGAAAATAATGTGTTTTTAACCATAAACCATGTGGACACATTGTATTAAACCAAATACACAAAATAACGTTTTTTAGCAATGAAATAGGTTCACTTTAATACAAGATAAGCCCAATTAACATAGCATAATGTTAATCACCACAAAAAATGATGTTAACTCTTTATTTATATATTTTTTTAGATTCTAATGCAGAGATCTTCTACTCCCTGCTGGACTCGGCCCATGGCGTTTTCTCTATCGAGGAAGAGACTGGCGTCCTGCGAATAAGTCACCCACTGGACCGCGAGCTTCAGCCGCTTTACACCCTCCGAGCCAAAGCCACCGACCGTGGATCACCGCGGCATCTCTCCTCTGTTACTACCATCAGCATTTCCATCTTGGACATCAACGACAACCCTCCTGTCTTTGAGCGTCGTGAGTACACGGCCACGGTCGCTGAGGATGTGTCCGTTGGCACTCAGGTGCTGCGGGTACACGCTGCCAGCCGAGACGCAGAAGCAGGTGCAGAGATAACATACGCCATCATTAGCGGAAATGAGAGGGGAGCGTTTCGCGTCGATCCTCATACAGGTAAGCAGACATCTGTCTAGACTGTGTTTTGGGCCAAATCAAATTATAAAACATGTTTGCATACCCGTGCTCCCACATTTGCATGCATACGAGTAGAAGTGAATGAAAGTCAACATCATGTGTGACAGCACTTTTAAGTCATTTGTTACAGTAGGCTACTATCATTTACATTTTATTGTTATTAAGCTAATATTGAATATTATAAATTTTCCCCTCTGCAGGTGGTGTCTTCGTGATCGAACCTTTGGACTATGAAACAGCTCATGAGTTTTATCTAACACTGGAGGCTACAGACGGAGGCACGCCATCGCTCAGCGACATGGCCACGGTAAACATCAACCTGACCGACGTGAATGACAACAGTCCCGTCTTCAACCAAAACATCTACTCGGCCGTGATCAGCGAAGACGCAGAACTGGGAAAAACCGTACTCACTGTGAGTTTTCGTGTTTTTCATCAGATTTTCTGAATTTAGGTGTTTGTGTTAAATCACCTTTTAAATGAACACTAGCACCTAAAGCTTCGAACACAAGGCTTTCTTATCACGCACACACAAACGTAGCCCAATGTCTAGCCACATGTGACTAACGCCACTCTCTAATCCAGAGATCCACTCTCTCTTCTCTTTGGTCATTTATTAGAGATGTTCATGTCTTATCATGCTGAATATAAATTGTCAGTGTGATACCGAGGCTTTGATACCCAGCTCTGTTTCGCTTGCGTGCCTTCTGATTTCCCTTGAGGGTCTCAGCCAATGGTTACCGACTCAAAAAAAAGACAAAAGGAGATGGTGTTGCATACCTCGTCCGTACCAATTGCTATTTTAACTAGGTGCGTGTGTGTTTGTGTGTGTGAAGGTCATGGCTGATGATGCAGATGGTCCTTCCAGTAATCAGGTGCGCTTCTCCATCATTGATGGCAATCAAGGCAGCCCATTCACCATCGACCCGATCAAAGGAGAGGTCAAAGTGGCCCGGCAGCTCGACAGAGAGAAGGTACAATACACTCAATTGATCAGCACCAGCTGCACAGTCTGTCTTTTCTGAAAACTAATTTTAGTCTTATTCAACATTTCGTTTTTGTGTTTTTTAGACTTCAGGTTACACATTAACTGTGTTGGCCTCTGACAACGGAAGCCCGGCTCGATCCAGCAGCGCGACGGTCAACATTGACGTTTCGGACATAAACGATAACCCACCTGTCTTCTCTCAGGCCAACTATAGCATCATTATACAGGTCTGAATCCTCAAGAGAATATGATTTCACCAAAAACTAGTCAAAAGCGGACTTAAATTGTGAACTGGGTTATTTTTCTTCTCCAAACAGATTCTTGATTTGTATAGGGGCGGTTTCCCGGACAGGGATTTGACTAGTCTTAGACTAAAATAAATGTAAGAGCTGTCCAAACTGAAAACAACTTGCACTAACATATCTCAAACTGTTAACTGGCACAAATCCATTTTAATGGGGGGGGGGGGGTGAAACATTTTTGGTCTTGTTTTAAAGAAGACAATTTAAGGTTTTTCACAGAAGTGTATAAAATGAAAACTGTAGGTTAAAATATTAAACAAAAAAAATTATAGCAGTTTAAATGCATTTTAATAAATAAAAATAATGTAATAAAATAAAATATTTTATAAATAAAATTATAAAAATGTAAATGTTTCACAACAGTAATAATGTAAACATGAAGCCACAAGTCTCAAGTAGTTGTGATCCAAATTTCAAGTTAAAATTACAAAAAATGAGATTTGTCTCACAGTTTTAGTGGTTTTACCACCAACCGCCACTAGGTGTCAACGGTTTGCTGCATACTCTTGTCACAAATTACTAAATTACTGTCACTGCATTATTATTAATGCAAAAAGGTTTTAAAATATGAAAACTACATTCCTAGAGTTTTCCAATGATACACAGTTTGTAGATAAAAATGTACATGCAAAATATTGAAGTAAAGTCAGGTGTCCCGCTCACGGGACAGTGCCAGTTAAGCTTTAAAATACATCAGTGCGCTTTGTTTTGCCTCAAAATGCACGCCAGTAATGTTTTTAGTAAGGCATGTCTGTTAAAACTAGTTATATTTTCTAATTAAACTAAGGTCTAGTCCTGGCTTAAACTAATTTCTGTCCAGGAAACCACCCCATGGTATTTTATTTGTCATATATATACATATATAAATATATGTTTTTTATGCTCATTTTAAAGTCATTATCAACTGCTTGTGTATGTGTGGACCTAAAAACTATGTTACATTGTTAGGTCATGTCCACCATAAACCGATCACATGCCCTTTTCAATTTGAAAGATACTTTCTTGCTTTCAAAAACAGCTGTACAAAGCACATAAACATTTGAAGTGCGGCAGTAATTTACTTCAAATTGACGCTGGTGGATTTTAGCTGTAGCGGTGCTTTAAAAGAAACTTCAAAAGTCACGACTTCTCAGAAAAGGTTGATACACGCTGACAACATGCTGTGATTTTGCATGCTTTAGAAACTCTCAGCATACTAAAACCCTTTCTAGAGGTTAATGTGACTCAAAGCACCAAAGCTAAACATAAAAAGGCAAAAAAAATAATACTGAATATTCTGTTTCATTCTGAAATGATAAAATTTTAATGTTCAAAGTTTTCATTGTCCTTTTTCAACAGAAATAGAGTTTGCTGCAACATAAATCAAACCAAAAAGTTGATACTATGAAGTTGATTTTGAATTCTAATGTACTAAACACTTTCTATATGTGTACTGTGTAGGAGAACCAGCCAGTGGGTACCAGCGTTCTCCAGCTGACGGTATCTGACCGCGACGCCTCGCACAACGGACCTCCTTTCACGTTCTCCATCATCAGTGGAAATGAAGGCGCCGCCTTCGAAATCACTCCTCAGGGCGCGCTGGTCTCCGCAGCAACGCTTAGCCGCCAGGTGCAAGAGCTCTATATCCTGCAAGCTCAGGTGAGACCTCAATCTCTCCGGTTCTCCGATTCTCTTCATAGCCGATGGGCCCGTGTTCAGTTTTCAGTGGAAGTCTAAAAGGATGGATGAGGAATAGTTGAGGTGAAGCGGTGCTCGTTCAGTATTCCCCACACAGGTCAGGCACGACCAGTAGAGAATGATGAAAGAGCAGACGTGAACAGCTGCAGGCAGAGCAGAACTACTGTTATAAATTATTACAGCCGTCGCGTTGCTGTTCACTTCCATTTTGGGAACCTTTTGTGATATTATTGTAATATTTTATTTAGAGTTTTAAGGTTTTATGAGCAACACACATACACACACAAACAAAACATAAAGACATATAAAAGACAAAATCAATGGAAAAAAGTAAAACAACTAGGCTGCCTTAGTGAGCATACAAAAATATATACAGAAAAAATTTATATTAGATAATATTTTGTAAGTCTGAAGCAGTAGCGTGATATTAATGGGGATGTCTGTTGGGCACCGGATATGGCGCGTACCAAAACTTGCAACGCCTGCGCAAGTGCCACCATGGGTTATTCGCATGATTTGCATTTCTTCATTATGTTGCGGTTTGTCTTATTGGTGTTTATTTTGATACGTGGGATTAGAAAATGTACTGCAGTGTGCTTTGTGTGTGAACTGTGAAATGTGCCATGACTCACTAATTTCTGTGAGCTGTTGCCTGTTTTGCCCGAGAGAAAAATCAAAGCTCGAGTGCTCCCTCTGCTGATTGTGACAGGCAAGGGATTTGAGTCAAATTCAGAAAATCATAAATCAAAGTTAGAAATACCTTGAATCCTTAATCTTTGTTTGTTTGACTCTTTTGCATCAGGTCAGCGACAGTGGTCGACCGCCATTAGTCTCCACAGTCTTCGTGAGCATCCGTTTGATCGAAGAGAGCGTCTACCCACCAGCCATTCTTCCTCTGGACATCTTTATCACCACAGCAACAGACGAATACTCAGGTGGGGTTCTGGGTAAAATCCACGCCACAGATCAGGACGTGTATGACACTTTAACCTACAGCCTCGATAGCTCCTCCTCCCCAAACTCCGGCCTCTTCTCCGTCTCCCCTGCCGATGGAAAACTTGTGGCCCGCGGGAATCTGGACGCAGGTCAATACGCCCTTGACATCACGGTAACAGACGGTCGCTTTACCGCAGCTGCTCGAGTCAACATTCACGTACGGCAGGCAACGGCCCAAGCGCTCAATAACTCCATCGCCGTACGTTTTGCCGCAATCGCACCCGAGGAGTTTATCGGCGATTACTGGCGCAACTTTTTGCGGGCTTTGAGAAATATTGCCGGAGTGAGACGTGGGGATGTTCATTTGGTCAGCTTACAACCTGCTGCTGATGCCTCTGGTGACTTGGAAGTACTTTTAACACTGGAGAAGTCAGGAGGTCCATTCCAGCCACAAGAAGTGGTGTACAGGAAACTGAACGAATCGGTCGGGGTAATCGAAGAAATGACCGGAGTCCGTATTGTGCGTGTTGTGAAGAAACTCTGTGCCGGTTTAGACTGTCCACTTAGTTACTGCAATGAGACGGTTTCTTTGGAGACGGGAGCGGTGTCTGCCTACAGCACGGCGAGGATTAGTTTTGTATCGCCACGTTACGTACGCACAGCCAAGTGTCTTTGTGAAGGTAAGGGACTTTATCAAACACAGATGTGTGCATATATAAAATTTTTATAAATGTGTTTCACTACCGGTCCAGGGAAGGGTTAACCCTTTGTGTGTGTTTATAGGAGCTCAGTGTCCTGTCTTGAAAAAGCTGTGCGAAGGAAGCCCTTGTCCTCAGGGCATGGAGTGCGTAGAAGATCCCGCACACACCAAATTTACCTGCATCTGCCCAGAAGGAAAGCAAGAATGCTCAGGTATAGACAAAAAGAGTCTTCATTAAAGATTCAGATAAAGTGCTGTTTGTATAAGATATATTTGCTTGGGCCCTGCAGTGCCGCCCGTACTACTGAGTGTAAGACTTTCATCAAATGATGAAATGGGTGAAGGGAAAAATCCTGAATATGTTAGTAATTCGGGTGTAGACCAAATAAAACCACCCAGAACCCTCTATAGAATTGTGATGGCATAGTTGCTTCATTGGCATATTTGCTGCTTTTAGCCACTCCCACAATAAATAATGCCACAAGTATGCGTTATTCCAATATCAACATGCTTTGTAAATAAACAGTTGAATGTGGAAACTATGATGATGTCCCATGAGTTTGATTCTCTTTCTGTTTTAGAACGTCAGTCCTTAACGTTCAGTGGAAACGGATATGCGCGGTACCGGCTGATGGAAAACGAGAACAAGGAAGAAATGAAACTGTCCCTCAGATTGAGAACGTTCTCCACGCATGCTACTGTCATGTACGCCAAAGGCACAGACTATAGCATACTGGAGGTGAGTCTGAACTCTAATCCCATATAGAAGTAGGTGGGTGATTCTCACGAAATCAAGATTTAGAAGGTGTCCAGAATCAGATTTTTTTAAAAGCCCTTAAAACCAATTTTTTCTTTTGCACATATAAGATTAAGGTCTGAACTTACTATAACCATTATTTTTAGATGATTTATAAAAATATTTCCTATAGAATTATTTAAATTTTTTAGATTATCATTATCAAAAATTATCATTACCGCAACATGATATTACATTAAATATATGCATTTACAAACTCATGTTTCGGTAATGAGAACTAAAATTTAAACTTTTATTTGGAGAGAAAAAAAGAACTGCTTACCTGGTAGCCATCTTGAGTGTCACAGTCAATTATGTCCCTTCCAACAATTTTTTTTTTTTTTTTGAGGCTTAAACAATGATTGATGAAAAATTGTTGCGGAGGATGAGAAAATTGGTCTTTTGGACACATTTATATTCCTTATTATTGTCTCTACATTTACCAATGATCACCAAATACCACGTTTCTTTACTGTAAATTTTTATATTATAACATGCACCGAAGCTTTTTATTTTTTAGATTTTTTAATTATAAATATTTCTATGTCAAAGAACCCAAATTCAGTCATGGACACGTTGCGGTAATGACATTTTTCCCCTTAAATGTGGAAAAAACAACAAAATCATGTGACAAAATAGTACATGAATAGATGAAACTGTATGCTTCTTATTTTGATATTCTTACTTTGCATTTACTTTTTTATCAAAATGTTTCATGACACCTCTAATTTTGCGAGAATCACCCAGGTGTGAGAAACACTGTGGAGCTCTTTCTTTCCCGTACCACCTAATTTGCATAAAAGTATTGCTACCTTTTGGGAAAATTAAACTTAATTGGTCTTAAAATGAATTTGAGAGATTAGATGTTGACTAAAATGCATCTGTAATTAACTGAATGCACTTGGCCCCAGATGTAATTGCAGGTTGACATTTAGTTCTCGTTCATGCTGACCCCACACGTGTTGCTTTCAGATTGTCAACGGCCGTCTGCAGTACAAGTTTGACTGTGGCAGTGGGCCTGGCGTGGTATCCGTCCACAGTACCCAGGTCAGTGATGGGCAGTGGCATACGGTCTCTCTCGAGGTAGATGGCAACTACGCCAGACTGGTCCTGGATCAGGTCCACGCCGCATCGGGCACTGCTCCCGGCACTCTCCGCACCCTCAACCTGGACTCCAGCATCTTCTTCGGTGGCCATGCGCGGCCGACATCCGGCTCGGGGAGGATGGTGGTGAGCGGGCTGCGGGGATGTCTGGAGGGAATCGTGTTGAACGGGAGGGAGCTGCCACTGTCTAGGGTTCGAGGAGTTCACTCCGGAGTCACACTGGAGGAGCTGGTGGACGCGGCTTCCGGATGCAGCTTGTCTCTTCCGGTCCAGGGCTGCTCCAGTAACCCCTGCACCAATGGGGGCACGTGTTCATCATTGCCTAATGGAGGTTAGTATGGTGCTTTTTTGGAATTGCGTCCCAGGTAAATTGAGGTGGATTGGCTAATGTGCTTCTGTACTCTGTGCTGTAGGGTACTTCTGTAAGTGCACTGCTGCATTTATGGGCACACACTGTGAAGTCAGTATCAGTCCCTGTGCATCTAATCCCTGCCTTTATGGAGGCACATGTGTCCCACGGGGAGGAGACTTCTACTGCCAGTGCAGAGGACAATACTCTGGCCAACGGTGAGAGCACACACATTTACAACAGCCATGATAGATATTTAGACTTGTATGCTACAATAACAAATGTATGAATTTCAGTGCATCCCATTATGCATTTTACTAAAACAATCATGTTTATACATTTTTAGCATAGGTTAACGGGACACTCCACTTTTTTTGAAAATATGCTCATTTTCCAGCTTCCCTAGAGTTAAACATTTGATATTTACCGCTTTGGAATCCATTCAGCCGGGTCTGGCGGTACCACTTTTTGCATAGCTTAGCATAATCCATTGAATCTGATTAGACCAGTAGCATCGCGCTCAAAAATAACCAAAGAGTTCGATATTTTCCTATTTAAAACTTTACTCTTCTGTAGTAACATCGTGTTATAAGTTTAAGGAAAATTAAAAGGTGCGATTATCTAGGCAGATATGGTTAGGAACTATACTCTCATTCTGGCGTAATAATCAAAGACTTTGCTGCCGTAACATGGGTGCAGCAGGTGTAGTGATATTACGCAGTGCCCAAAAGTAGTCCCCTTGGTAACTTTCAATAGCATGGGACTATTTTCAGGCACTGCGTAATATCATTGCACCTCCTGCAGCCTTGTTACGGCAGCAAAGTCCTTGATTATTACGCCAGAATGAGAGTATAGTTCCTAGTAGAGGTCTTCACGGGTCCACTTAGATCCGAAAACCCGAAGTCCGACCCGAGACCCGATCGGGTTTGGGTCTAAAAGTTTCACATGTGCCTCAGACACGGGTCGGGTACAATAATAGCAGCATCGGGTCTCGGGTAATTTAAAAATGAATGTGTTTTTTCTGAACGGACCCGAGAAGACCCGAACTCTCTCGCCTGTGTGCGTCAATGTCCTTTTCAAACCTCTCATCTGTTTGCCAAGAGCGCTTGCGACATTGTGTGGTTGTCGGAAGGTTCATTTTCGTTGAGACAAACATGTCAGTCAATTATAAATGTACATTTTAGCGGTTACGTTGGTGTCGTCGTCAGATAACAAAGTAAAACGAATGGAGCAGCTCGCCAAATTGGTTGCAAGGCCACCGGAGTTTCTTTCTGTCTGACTGCTACGCGTGGGTCTGCAGAATGCACACACGTCAGTGCCGTTTACATTCGGTTCCAGTCGGGTAAAAAAAAAATTTCACTAGTTCGGCTCAGACTCGGGTCTAATTTTCTCGGGTTTGTCTCGGGTCGGGTCTGGTCTTTCTTTAAAAAAAATTTATTTATGCACGTCGGTTTCGGGTATGAAGTGATTCGGGTCATTTCGGGTCGGGTACATTTCTTTGGACCCGAGAAGACCTCTAGTTCCTAGCCATATCTGCCTAGAAAATCACAACTTTTAATTTTCCTTAAACTTAGTACAGGATGTAACTACAGAAGAGTCAAGTTTTAAATAGCCCCGGAGACCGGCTGAATGGATTCCAAAACAGTAAAAATCAAATGTTTAACTCTAGTGGAGCTAGAAAATTAGCATATTTTCAAAAAAGTGGAGTATCCCTTTAAGACCCCAAATACTTTTAGGGCAAATGTCGGCATACACTGACATATTCTTTGTTCTTAATTACGGTATTATTACAGCAGATTTGTCTGAAAGTTTTAGTTTTCGTAGTTTCACTTTTGAAATCTGTTTAAACTGTTAAGTGCTCCTAATTCCTTAATTAAATTGTAAATTTTATATTTAGCCCCTTGTGCTGAAAAGTGTTATTCCCTGTTTGTCTAGTCATATTTAAAGTTTAATATTTCATTAAATTAGATATTTCTCAATTTAATCACATTTTGAATGCTCCAGATATCTAACCAAATAAAGTAAAGCCTTGTCAATATTTTTGTCAATTAAACTGGATTTATATGCTTGGTTTGATTCAACCGTAAGAAAATCCTACACATATCTATGCAGCTTTCTCAGTAATTCCTATTTAATTATAAATTTAATCAAAAACTGGATGAGGTGATGTGATCGGTAATCAGATTCAAAGACAGAATTGATATTCTGTTTACGCAATTATAAACAATCCAATCACAATTCTTCTTGGTGAGTTAGCCTGAAGTAAATAGTTTTAAATACTTTTTTCTTATCCCAGGTGTCAGCTGGGTCCGTACTGCACAGATAACCCGTGCAAAAACAGCGGCAAGTGCATCGATAGCCTGGACGGCCCTGTGTGCGAATGTGAGCCAGGTTTCCAAGGTGATAGGTACGTATTTCGGCCCATGCGATGTACCCTAAAGCAACGTGAGAGGCATGCTTTTTGTCTTGATAAGTGCATAAACTTGTGTGTTTGTGTGTGTAGGTGCCTCAGTGATGTTGATGAGTGCCTGAAGAATCCTTGTTCCAACGGCGGTCACTGTCAGAACACGTACGGCTCCTTCACCTGTAACTGTTCGGCAGGCTACAGCGGCAGGCATTGCGAACTCCGCACAGAAATCCGCAACGATTTCGTCTCCACTTCTTGGAACATCGGTTTAGAAGAAGTTATCGGAATCGTCGTCTTCGTCGCCAGCATCTTCATTCTCGTCCTCCTCTTCGTCATAATTCGCAAACGCGTATGCCGGCGCTCGAAATCCAAATCGGATGACGACGATAAACTGGGCATAGGTGCGGCACAGCACGCCTTCCTCCATCGGCCGTACTTCGATGCCAAACTCAACAAGAACATCTACTCCGATGTCCCGCCGCAGGTCCCCGTACGACCCATCTCCTACACTCCCAGCATTCCCAGCGATTCCCGCAACAACCTGGACAGGAACTCCTTTGAGGGATCTGCCATACCGGAGCACCCTGAATTTAGCACGTTCAACCCTGACTCGGTCCACGGACATAGGAAGACGGTGGCTGTTTGCAGTGTAGCACCTAACTTGCCCCCTCCACCACCCTCCAACTCAGTTTCTGACAGCGATTCAATACAGAAGCCCAGCTGGGATTATGACTATGACGGTATGTGCAGATCCACATCTGCTATTAAAATGTATCATGCATAGTCAATGTAAAAGTAAATATTTCAATGCTTTTCTACTTTCACAGCTAAAGTGGTGGACCTGGACTCATGTTTAACTAAGAAACCGGTGGAGGACAGTGCATGTCACCCTTACAACACCAGAGGCAGCATGTCTGAAGTCCAGTCTCTTAGCTCCTTCCAGTCCGAGTCCTGTGACGATAACGGTACGTATAAAACAGAGATAACCCCAATGTTTGACTAAAGGTTACAGATGATTATAGTAAAGTGTGTGACCTTATAAACTTTTTAATTTAGCCCCATCATATGGTCGACATCTGCTAATAACTCTGTCTTTCTCTCTTTTACTGCTGCAACCGAGTGTAAAGAATGATGTTTTTGGGTCATGTGTTGTGTGGTTTCTCTCTTTTTCTTATCGCTGCACTGGGGCTTCAGCTCCCATTTGGATCAAATCTCACCACAGACACCGAGCACGGTTTTAAATAAGAGGCCTGCTCGTAAGTTAACGTTCACCCACGGCGGAAGGAAGCAATCGCCGAAGGCTTTGTGAAATTCTCAATGCATAAAAAGAAGAAAGCTCGTCTATTCTCTTAAGCCCCCGCATCTTTTTCATCTTTTGTTGCAAATACTTTAGAGTTACTTTGCAACGTCTGACGATGACTTCTGTAATATTCTTCTCTGTATTGAATTCACTTTTTTGGATCTGTTTTCTTCTTTTCCCCTTCCCTTCTTTGTTTTTCTTGCTAAAGCCAATGGATGGTTGAAGACATCAGCTCAGTGTAAAAGCAGGGTATGAAAAGTACACATGTTGGGTCTCCAGCACACATCATTTTGTTGGTCACAGCTGTCTAAAGGTCCTTTCACATGACTTGTGTCAACATTTCCCAATGCATTAGACTCTATGGAGTGAAGAGTCAAGTTACAGCTTTGCCCCCGATCCAATGCTGTCGTTACAAAGTTCAAACTATATTAAATTTTCTTGCCTTTTGAAGCACTATCACTGATTACAGGACAGTTTGAATGAGGTCATTATGGCATTCAGGGAATAATCGTAAAATTATGCATCAGCACTTTTGTGAAACTTTGTGGTAGCTTTTTAATAGACTGTAACATTTGTGTTCAAAGGTGAAGTTAAACAAAGGTCAGGGTACACTGTAAAAAGTGAAAGTTGGAAATACTTCTATATGTAACACCTAAAAAAAGTAAGCTTTTCCCACTTAAATGCTTCTTTTAACGTTCAATTAAAATTTTTATTTTTCAGGTGTTAACAATTGAAGTATTTTTTTAAGTTAATCCACCTTTCACTTTATACAGTGTAATGATGTCAATCTTAAAACCCAAAAATGTGTCCACGATCTGATTGGTTATTGCACTCCTGTTCAAAGTCTTGACACGAGTCGTGTGAAAAGGACTTAAGTCATCTAACCTGATTTTTGACCCTCATTTGTCCTTTTCAAACCTCTGACCCTCACTTAATCACTCCCCAACTGAAAACCTGTTTTACAAAATCACTGGATTAAAATATATTTGTTTTTATACCTATATTTTGTCCAAAATGTCAACCCTGCTGCTTTTATTTTTTATCATGAGACTATCTTTTTCGATTTGGGGCCTCAGAGAGAGTCTTTGTTCTCTTTTATCTTTGAGAATTCTCCCGATCCTTCCTTCCATTTCTCTGTTCATGTGTGTAGTCATGAGATAACGTACGTCAGCGTCACTCCCACAGTCCTTCACCAGAGCTTAACCCAGACGTGTGCCTGTTCCAACCAATCCAGATCCCCCTGCCATTCACTCATCCCTCAAATCACACCCAGTGTTGACACCCAGTATTAAGATCTGTCTCAAGCGGCCACGTAAAACAGATCGCTTCTTGTTACGGGTTCAAACCAAGGAAATATTTTGCTAAATGTACGGATTAAAAAAGTAAAACCTTAATGCACTAAATATCATGTAGATATGGATTAAAGCATACATATGGTAGTGATTTGTCAATAGATAAATTCAAGAGCCTTGGATGTAATACTTGTAAAATCATTTGATATTTCAACTGCATGTTGATAAAGAGAATAACAAAAAAAGCTAATATTTATTTTTTCTTGTTCTCTAAAAATTCTTAAATTAAGATGTATTTTCTTTATGAGCAATATGACCTTAGAATATAAGTCTAGTTTTTAGACCAAAAAAGTACAATTTAAGTGAATTTGAGCTTAAAACAAGCAAAAATATCTGCCAAAAGGTTAAGAAAATTGTTCTTGAATTGTTTAAGAAAAATTTAAATTTATTTCACTTTTTTCGCTTGTTTTAAGCACAAATGCACTTAAATTGTATATTTTTGTCTGAAAACTTTACTTATTTTCTTAGGTCATTTTGTTCATCAAAAAAAATGCATCTTAATTTAAGAATATTTAGATATTTGTACTGAAAACAAGACAAAAATAAGAAAGTCATTTTTTTGCAGTTTAAAGAAAAAGTGAAAATTCTGTCATGATTTACTCAATCTCTAACCTGTATTAATTTCTTTGTTCTGCTAAATACAAGATATTTTGAGCAATGTTTGTAACATTAAGCACCGATGACATCCATAGTAGTATTTTTCCAACTATGGAAGTCAATGGTGCTTTTGATTCCTGCTTCATTAGAAATGTCTTCCCTTGTGTTCAGCGTAACAAAGAAATGTATACACACTGCAAAAATTACTTTCTTACCTAGTATTTTTGTCTTGTTTTCAGTAGAAATATATTCAAATTCTTAAATTAAGATGTATTTTCTTAATGAGCAAAATGACCTAAGAAAATAAGTTTAATTTTTAAACCAAAAATATACAATTTAAGTGAAATGCCAATGGGGTGAGAAAAATTTTCGTGAATTAAGTGTTTAAAAAAAAGTTAACCTATTTTTAAGATTTTTTTCTCACACCATTAGCAGATATTTGTGCTTGTTTTAAGCACAAATTCACTTAAATTGTATATTTTTTGTTTAAAAACTAGACTTGTTTTCTTAGTTTATTTTGCTCATCAAGAAAAAACATCATAATTTAAGATTTCTTTAGATATTTCTACTGAAAACAAGACAAAAGGAAAGTGATTTTTTGCAATGCAGGTTTATAACAATTTAAAGGTAAGTACACTGCAAAAAATTACTTTCTTAGTTAGTAATTTTTGTCTTGTTTTCAATACAAATATATAAAATTCTTAAATCAAGATGTTTTTTCTTGATGAGCAAAATAGCCTAAGAATATAAGTGTAGTTTTTAGACAAAATGTATCAAATTTGTGAATTTGTGGATAAAACAAGCAAAAAAAATCTGCCAATGGTGTAAGATAATTTTTCTTGAATTTTTCTTGAATCGTTTAAGAAAAAAGCTCAAGATTGTTTTGCTTACCCCATTGGCAGAAACATTGCTTGTTTAATCCACAAATTCACTTATTTTTTTTCTTAAAATTAGACTTATTTCTTACGTTATTTTGCACATAAAGAATATGCATCTAGACTTGAAAATTTTTATATATTTGTGCTTAAAACAAGACAAAAATATTAACTAAGATAGTCGTTTTTTTTTTCAGTGTAAATGATGACAGAATTTAAATTTTTTGGGTGAACTATCCCTTTAAACATGAACTTTTAGTTATTACAATGAAGCTGCACTGTACTGTATTCAATGAAGGCTTTTGCATGTTCGAAGCGCTTTCGTAAATTGGAAGGTTTTTTTTAAAAAGCAGTACGTAACCAATTGTGATCGGATCACCAGAGCGGATCTTAATACCAGGTATAAACAGGATCTCAGTCAAAAGCTAACAAATCTAGCACTTGAAATTGTGTAAAACCAACATAATTATCTGTTTAGAAACAGCAGTCAATCAGAATAACCATCGGTCTTGTCACTGAATGAAGTGTCTATAGTCTCTATGTTTTTTCCTTTCTCTGTCACTATCTCGACGTCCAGTGTTTCGTTCCTGTCATGTTCACTTCTAAAAAATTAATGTTAGATTTCTTTTATCTGCCCTTCCTACAAGCCTCCCTAGTGACTGTAATCCACCTTGTCAGCTCTGTTGTTGACTCGGTGGAGAAAGAAGGTATACTTTTACTGCTTCCTTAGTGTTACTGCGTCCTTCTTACGGGTGATTATGAGGTCTCAAGAATGCCATTTTCTTATCCAGCAACACTTTCTTTGACTTGCCACACCATGTAAATTTCAATGATATGCCTTGTTAGCCAATCAGACGCTTATTTTATTCCAATTGCATATCATTGCTTGGCTAATTTAGGAGGGCGAATTGAAATCTGATCACTAAATTACGAATCAGAAACATTTCTTACTCTCTGCCTTGCATGCATATATATATATATATATATATATATATATATATATATATATATATATATAGACAGTGTTTGCTTGCAAGCAAATGGCATAAAGATCAAATTCCCATACTGTACGCTGTGTTTCACTTTTGTTTCTACTACAGTCTTCACTTGTAGTATCTCCTTGTATTTGACATTTTCTCATCTCTCTCTCTTTCTGTTCGCATTTGTCTAAAGAGTCATTCTCGGCTCATGAACTCAAGAACCCAAGAGGTGATGGTTTTTATTTTGCTCAGTTTGCCGGAAGCCTTTTGATTTTGTTTGTTTGACCCTCCTTTAATATAACAAAACTCTGCATGCCCACAGTTCTGTGACAAAAAAGTTCCCCTTTATATGAACTCAAAACTCATTTTAAAACCAGCTGTTTTTGTCACGGGACTAATAGTGTTTCATTGATTTTTGCCTTTGTGTTCCCAGTTAAATCGCCACAAAAATTCACTCAAGCCCCTTCATTTAAAAAGATTCATAATTACATTTGTGGACAAATGGATCTTTAGAAGAACACTAATAATGTTTTTTATCTATACAAATTTATTTTGAGTTATTGTGGTATGTACATGTGTGATGTGTGTATCTGTGTGCGCCCCAGTATAATTTTTTTGTTAAACTGTGATGTGCATTGTGTTGGTGTGATACTGACGTTGCATGCGGTTGGTATAAAATGACTGCTAACCTAAGCCGATATTAACTGCGTGGTGATTTACGAGGGGGTTGAAGTCAATTCAGTTGTCGTTTAGAGTATAAATGTTTTTATTTGGACAGGAATTTAATCTTTTAAATTAACCTCAGTGAAGCTGAATTGACTCCGGTCGCCCTTTTGTGATTCAGTGCACTACTTAAATCTAATCCGCAGTTTTTGTTTCTCATTCGTATGTTGGCCTATCATTGACTTTATCTTTTATCCAACAGGCTATCATTGGGACACATCTGACTGGATGCCGAGCATTCAACTTCCTGGAATCCAGGAGTTCCCTCAGTATGAGGTAGGGGAGTCCCCACCCACCCTTTACACTGACCCTGCCTTGCTGGACACAGACTATTATCCGGGCGGATACGACATCGAAAGCGACTTCCCTCCTCCACCCGATGACTTTCCATCCCACGACGACCTGCCCCCTCCTCCGCCCGTGCCCGAGTACGGGGAACGCTACGACACGTTGCAGTCTGCCACACGGGCGCTCAACAGCACCCCCTCCAGTCCCGGAGGGTCTGCGGTGCGCCATCGCCCACCCTTACCCCAACTCTACAGCCTCACCCAGTTCCTACCCCAGCACCATTATTCCTCAGACGCAGAACCACAGACCAACCCTTCCAGCACCATGACATCCTCCACCACCGGAGGGTACCGGCGCGGAGGCTTCCCGCTAGGCTTCGGCCGCGAGTTCAATCCCCCGGCCGCGGATAACATATCTCTTTCGCTGTACACGTCAACGGCGTCCTGCTCGGACATGTCCGCATGCTGCGAGGAGTCGGAGGTGATGATGAGCGACTTCGAGAGCGGCGGAGAGGAGGAGGGAACTCAGTTTCAGAGGCTGGTGATACCGCCACTGGACTCTCAACACCAACAGCAGCATACTGAAGTCTGACACTGGATCCACCGCAGCAAAATAACAAAAGTGCCTAAATGAAACCCTGACTGTGTATTACTACCGTAATCACGCAACGGTACACAAACGGAAGCGAGCGTAGTCTTACACATAACACAAATGCCAAACACCTGCGCACACAGTCTTTCTCTCGCCGGGTTATTGCAAAACTCTCTGGTAATTCTTGCGGGATGTTATTATTATTTAACATAGTATTGAAGAGAGAGCATAAAAAGACTTTAAAAAAGTACCAATCCTCATGCACAAGATGTCTGACACGACCATGCTGATGTACAATTTACATAACTGTATTGTTGTTGAGAGAAAAAGCATCATTTGAAGGTGAAATCTGTATTCAAATAGATAAAACCATGCAAACTGATTTTTATACAAATCCTCATTCATTTGTAATGTAAATTTTAATGTACAGTTTTGATTTCAAGGTTTTACTAGGTTTTTGTAGATATTTTTTGCCTTTTATTTTCCAAAAAAAAAAGACAGGAAAAGTAGTATGCCGACTCAAATGGTGTGTCATTATTCGCCTTACTGTATGTTCATTGACAAGCAAAGAAGACATTTTAAAGAAAAAAATTAAGGGTATGAATCGCGCTACACGGCACGGATCAGTCGATGGTCGTCTGCAATGCATATTCTTGTAATGTGTTTTCTTTTGTTTATTTGTTGTTTGTAAATTGTGACCTTGGAACATCTTTATTTTTCCACCATGAAAATGGGACCCAATATATTTATAGTGCGAGATTATTCACAGACATGTGACTTTTTCAGGGGTCTGTGTGTGTGAGCAATGCTATGGTCTTGTTTTATGATTTTTATTAAATACTGCCACTAGCTTAACTGCTTTACTACTGGCAATAAATTATTCTCTAAAATGGGTGTTTGCCTCATGCATTTATTTTTTTCACCTGCATATAAACGTTTATTCTTAAATACTGCACATTTTTAAAAGGAGGGGAGGTTTTCCCGGACAAGTTTTTAATTAATCCAGGACTAGCCCTTAGTTATATTAGGACATTTAAGTTTTTACAATCATACTTTACATAAACATCACTGGTGTACATTTTGTGACAAAACAATGGCACAAGATATGTCAGCGCAAGATAGTTTGGGACTAGGATAAGCTCTGTCCGGAAAACCACCCTATAGTGTTTAAAGCTAGATGTTTAATGAAATAAATAGCTAATGTTATTCTATGAATGATTAATAAGTGTGATTATGAGGAATTTTTTGCAATTGGCATACAAGCAAGGCTGTTGCCACAAATAAAAACAGGAACAGAACAGCAGTCTGACTTAGTCTGACAGAAGATTTAGTTTTCTGGTGTGTATTATATACACTGATCAGCCATAACATTATGACCACCTGCCTAATATTATGTAGGTCCTTCTTTTGCCACCAAAACAGCCCTGACCCGTCGAGGCATTGACAACACTAAAGCATTTTCAGCAGGAGTCCAAGTTTGAGGACAAGTGTAGTTGATGTGTTATTAGAAGCAGGAAAATGCTGAGCCACTTTGATAAGGGCCAAATTGTGATGGCTAGACGACAGGGCATCTCCAAAATTGCAGCTCTTGTGGGGTGTTCCCAGTCTGCAGTGGTCAGTACCTATCAGAAGTGGTCCAAGGAAGGAAAAGCAGTGATGGGCGGCCAAGACTCATTGATGCACATTGGAAGCGTGTGGTCCGATCCAACAGACGAGCTACTGTCGCTGAAATGGAAATTTTGTTTTATTAGCTTGTGCACAAAGCTAATCTTATGGGTCAAACAACCATTACTGAAATATTAATTGCTAAAGAATTAAGAACAGTTTGAATACGAAAATTATATATATAAAGTAAGCCCATACCAGACTTTATTCATAATATACATTAACTTTTTATTCAAAAATATAAATCTACTAATTAATACATTTTCAAATGAGAGATAAATCTTACATTTAAATTAACAAATTTGTATAAACCATGTAAATATTTATAATAAACCACTTTTGGTGGGCTAAATGGATACACTTACCCTATGATACAGAATATTATAGTAAGACACATGTGTTTATGTAGCTCAATAGTGCATTTCAAATATAATGGGTTTGATTCCTATGGAACAAATATACTGATAAAATGTACACCTTCGAATGCAAATCACTTTGGTTTAAAGCGCATAAATGTAAATGTAAAGCAATATAGAAACTGTCCAACAGAGGGCGACATTGTTGCGCATGTCTTCCGCGCAGTGTAGCGTTCTTCTTTCTCCCATAGTGACACGAGTGTAGTCTTGTTAACACTTCCTGGATGTTCAGTAACCGCTTTGTCTGAGACAGGGGTAGCTGCAGCTTGGAGCAATGGGCGTGGCAAGAGGTAGGGGCGTGGCAGGAGGTAGGGGCGTTGTAAGAGGTTTCTCATTGGTCAAAGGAGCTTCCTCCTGGCAACTGCGTTGGCCAATCAGCCGTAACCGTAGTTATACGTTATTCCTTTAGCTAAAAAGAAATCGTAATTTTCTTTTGAAGGAAAGAAGAACATGGATATAATACATGTGCGATATAATTTGATGGTCTCTTTGCTTGACGTCTTTCCAGCTTCAGGGATTATTTAATTGTTGTTGACAGATACATGTTACAGTGAGAAAAATTAATGACTGCATTTGCATCGAAGACATCCGAGTCGGCGATTTATGTCGATGTCCCTTCTGTGCTCTCAGTAGACCTTGTGAATATCGCAAGAAACAAAGCCATTTGCAAAGCCACAGATTTCGCGCGGTTCGCCATGAAGGGGGTCACTGTGCGTTCCATTTAGATAGAGAGTTTGATGGCTTCTGTTCGAAGGAATGAGTTTTGAACACAAGAACACAAGCCTTTGATGACAACTTCAATTGACGTTTCAAAAAAAAGTATTGTAAAAATGACTGAATAAATGTTTTTTTTTATTAAATGGTGTTTGTTTTGCTTAATTGATTAATGTCACTTAAAAGAAGTTTATTAAACCGTTTTTACATAATTTAATAATTATATGGTGAGTGTTTGATCAAACACGTATATGCCTTTATACAGCCAAAACATTTGCTGTACCATTTTTATAAAAATAACATTACTTTTAGAGACATTTTTATCCTTAAAATAATAATTTGTTTTTTAATTATTTTTTATTTTATTATTTAGTTCAAATACAGACATTTCAAGTATAATGCAATAAAAAACGATGAATACAAAGCAATACAGCTCAAAATGTGTCAATCGGAGAATAACAAGTATAACATGAAAAATACAAATGAATACAAAAATAAAAGTTTATGAATCAAAGTAGTTATAGATATTTTCAAAAACTTTTTGTTTTGTGATCTCATGTTTGAAAGGGTTTCCAAGTATACTGCGAGGTCTTATAAAAGTTAATAAAGGAGGGTTTCTTTTATTTGTGTATTATGCATATAAAACGTCGACAAAATAATTTAATTATATAATTTTTTCCAAAAAAATATGGGTTTTGGAAACAAAGTAAAATGTCATGAGGTTCTAAATTCTAATACTGGGAAGTTCTATTTTAGGAATACCTATCTTGAAGTCAGTCCAAAATGAAATAGAAAAGGGGCAATACAAAAATAAATGTTTAATATCTTTAAGTGATGTTTTACAAAAAGTGCATTTATTATCACAAACATTATGAATGTTTTTAATGATTGATCCTGAAAAAAGTTGCGATGGTGATGACGTCATGTAACCCGCGTTATACAGAAGGTGTCGAAGGTAACGTACTTTTGAATGTATTCTCAATATCATTATTGTTATTTTTACAGTGAAAGAAATGTATTTTGTATAGTGTTATATATGCAGCTAAATGTTGTGCTATATGAAGAGTTGCCATTAGGTGGCAACAGTGTTCTATATTAGAGTGAGTTCTGTACTGAATAAAGCAGTAAAAGAAGTGAGTGAATCAGCAAACCGCGTGTGAGTGTTGCTCTGTGTGTTACGATAAAATTGTTTATATACATACATCAGCAAGCAACATAATATATAGTGATTAAGTTTATGGCTCGCTTTTATGCGGATCAGGAAGCTTTTCGCGTCCAATTGAAAAGACCTTACGGCACGCCCCATTCCTCGTGGCACGCCCCGTTTCTTTCCGACCTCTTGCCACGCCCATTGCTCCAGCCTGCAGTTACCTCTACTTGCTTTGTCTTGGGAAGCATACACATTTCAAGCTCTTAGTAACAGAGGGGTTTTCTGCTATTTAGGTAAGAATCTACTATGCTCTTCTTTCGACAGTTCACTTTGAAATTGCAATAATTTTATAATTCTTTTATCGTTTTGACGACTCGAAGGCAAACAAAGAAACGCTATGGAAACGCAGACATACTTTAAATCTGAGTTGATATATGTACGCCACTGTCCGGTAAACTTATGGATGAGACACGTATGCACTTGAAACGTTAAAGTATTTAAACTTTTCGGAAGTGTCTGTTTCTCAAATCTATTATTTTTTTTTTGCACTATAGTGTTGGTCGTACATAGTACACGCGGAACTTGACCCTCCCGGTTGTGGTTCAAAACGCAACGAGCAGCTGCTTGTCTTGACAGCATTTTACGGTCCAAAAGGTGCTTTCGAAACTAGTTTAGATAGGCAGACAGTAGGTTTTGAGTCACACCCAGTATGTTAATTATCTGCAGGTGTAAAGTGTCTAATTTACAGATAGAATGAAGTGGAAAAAAATGCCTACTAAACACACTAGTAACGTTATACACTAACTACACTTTGTTAATTTATAGTTTGTTATTTGTTATAAAACTGACGTAATACAGTAGTATATAATCAGTGTCTAGGAATTGTACAACAGTTTACTATAGTAAATCCTAAATTATGCTAGTGTTTTCTTCGTGTGGGAAAGTACACCTAATATTTATATTTGTATCGTTTATTTTTATTCGTTATTATTATTGACAGTCACAAAATATTCCTATTCAGTAAACAATAAACAATCACTTGCATAGGAACTATGTTATAACAATTTGCTAAACAAATTATATTATAATTTAAGCACAGCAGCAGTTCAAGGTTGGGGTGACGTCATCGTGTTTTTCTTTCGCGTGGCTCTCATTGGCTGATTGCAAGAGCACAGCAAAGACAATACCCTGCGCGTGCATTCTCTGTGGCCAGTATAATAAAGCTTAATTTACTTTTCCAACAGCTTCTTCTGGAGGAAACCCCTTTTAACTTCTTAGAAAAGTGTTAACGATTGCTTGGAGATGAACGGAGACTGCGTGGACGCGCGGCGCGAGGACAAAACAGAGTAAGATCATCTTGACGACTGTTGCTATGCAGCTTTCAGGAGTGAATGACAGTTCGTAAAGAGTATTGGATTTCCTAATGCTTTGCTTGTTCTCCTTTGTGTTTAAATGTAAACATTGATTTGTTCATGCTTGGTCTTTTATATTATGCATAGTTCCCAATAATGTATAGGGCTGAGAGATTTAGAGATTTTAGACAAATAATGAACCAAGCTTTTATCATTATGTCATTGGCATTTAACTTATTCATGGTGCAGACGTCCCGGTTCATCATCATTTCTGTGCTGCACTTGATACAGATTTTTTGGTGGCAAAGCATTTACAAAAAGCGGTTCCCAGTTTGGGTTGGTAACTAAAGTGCATTAAGTTACTTTTAATCCTGAGATGATTTGATGGTCAGCAAACGTTGTGCTCTTGAGTACACCAGTTAAAATGGGTAGTTCACCATCAAATGTAACTTGTCATCATTTACTCACTCTTAAAGCCTGCTCACACAAATAATAATAACTAACTATAAAGATAAGGTTAAAATGGTCCACACCAATACTTTCATATTATAGTTGAAGTTAATAAATAAGACAAAATCAGAAATTAAAAGTCATATCAATTTCACCTAAATGCGAATGAATGCGGATTTGTATAATTTGACTGTAATACATTTGTTTGTATATGTGATCTAGTGCTGGTAAGGATGAGCCATCAGCACAGCAGGCCATGCAAGTGGATGCAAAGCCTCAGTCGCACCCCTTCAGATACAGCCTGGACTACCCTAACATTGGCTATTGTGTCATCATCAACAACAAGAACTTCGACCGCAGGACGGGTAACACTCTTGTTTTCTGCAGTTGAGGGTGTTAGTTTTTAAGAAAGCTGGGACAACCACACCTGTTTTTGTGAAAGTTGTCAGTTCTGATGCTCATCATACTGAGATGATTGTTTAAACGCATTGACTTTGTCATCTTTGGTCTTTAAATGAACAATTTTGTTATGTTATTATCTATACATTAAACATAAATTTGTTCTGGAAGGAAATGTATGTACATTTTTGTGTGTGTGTTTCTTTTAGCATTTATATATAGGGCATACATTGATGGTTACAGTATCTGCACTTTACGTCCTACAGGCATGAACCAACGCAACGGCACAGACGTAGATGCAGGAAACGTGATGAACGTGTTTCGAAAGCTTGGATACAATGTGAAAATCTACAATGACCAGACAGTTCAGCAGATTTTACAGGTTTTAACCTCGGGTACGGACTTAATGATGTTAACAAAACAAATTAATTGTCGAATTTACATTTGTCTCTTTGAATGATTGTTATTTTTAAGACCTATAACATTTAAACATCTTAAAGCTCTCACTTTCGAGGTTAAAGCCTTCAAAGACAATAGGGAAAAGTAAAATCATCTCTGCTTAAAACTAAAGATATTGGATATTACGAGATTAAACACTCCTTTTTCATAGCACTTATATGAATAAGCGACAATGAAACCCTCAATATGAGCGTTTTCTTATAATTTCTTTATAAATGATGGTAAGCACACAGCTGATTGTATCCAATGACTTCCATAGTAGGAAAAACTAATACAATTGAATTCAATGGGTACCATTAACTGTGTGCTTACCATCATTTATTAAAATATATATTTTTTTGTTAATCATTCAAAAAATTAATTCATACAGATTTAGAACTAAATAAGGATCAGAAAATGATGACAGAATTTTCGTTCTTTAAGGGTGTTTTTACATATATTTCATTTTAAAAGAACCAAACCCAGTTCACTTAAAGTGAACCAAAAAAGGAACTAGCCAAATGTGACCTTAGTCCGTTTGGTGTTCACAATATAGTGGACTCAAAAGAGGACCCAGTTCTTATTTTTTGATCCTCTTCAGAACTGAAGTGATCTCAGACCCTTGTTCACATCACAACTTCATAAGAACGCAGACCCAAGCTTTCTGTGCAGCAGTTTATTTGATACAATGTCCAAACGACATGCGAAGCGGACCGGGACCTCATTGATTTCACATCTCTAAAAGAAATCGAACAACAAAAGAACCCAAAAGCGGACATGGTCTGAGTTTCGGTTCACTTTTGGGTCATTTTAGGGGGTTCTGGGATCACTTGGTTTTTATTTACATATACACCCTGAACTGCTCCGAGAGCGTTTGGAGTGCTTAAACGAACCAGGTATGTGAAGCAAACGTTATGTTACAGCTGATTCTGTTCTTCCCCCGTTCAACTAGAAAGGTCTTGCATGACTGACATAGCTGCCCAGAGGCGTTGCAAACATGGCCTCTTAGTGACGTGACTTTTCTAAAGAGACTTAATATAAAACACACCCTAAGATTAGAAGGGTATTGAATTTAAATGAAATACACATGTATTTTTACTACACAAAAACATCACAAAATAACAGAATAGTGCATAAGTTTGCAAATATGTAATAAAAACGATATCTTTTATACTGTTGCCTGTTTTTGCAAATAAAAAGTAACATTGAGTGCCGTTTGCTTTTATTCCCAGTTGCCAGGGACAACCACAGTCGCTGTGCTTCGTTCGTGTGTGTGTTGTTGAGTCACGGAGATGATGGTGTGTTTTTTGGTACGGATGGTCACGTGGCTATCAGGGACTTAACAAGCCTTTTCAGAGGGGACCGATGCCCAACACTAGTGGGGAAACCCAAGCTTTTCTTTATACAGGTGGGTCTTCAATCTTCTTGGCGTGAAGTATTTTAAAGGATTATTGCACTTTTTCATAAAACAAAAATTTTGATAATATACTCACCCCCATGTCATCCAATATGTTTATGTCTTTCTTTGTGCAGTCGTGAAGAAATTAAGTTTTTTGAGGAAAACATTCCAGGATTTTCTCTTAGTTTAATACTTAGTTTAAGTATAACAGGACTTTATTTGACCCTAACAGTTCACAGTTTCAATGCAGTTTAAAATTGCAGTTTCAACACAGATCCCAAATGATACATACTGTAAGGGTCAAATCTTGCGAAACGACTTTTTGGCAAGAAAAAAAAATGCAATTTCAAACCAAAACTTTTCATCTTGCACTAGCCATGTCACGCGCTAGCATGACCTTGCGTATTTACTTCATCACATCGAAAGGTCACGCAGGGGCGTATGTGAAACTACCGCTTCAGTGTTTACAAGTGTGAAGAAAGAGTGATGTTGTTGTATGAGGAATGATACTAATTCATGTCTTTGTGTCAGTTTATTGTTTAAAATGGTCCGCAAGTTTGACCTTTTGACGTCATTACGTAATTTGTAAGGTCGTGCTGGCGGGTCACACGGCTGGTGTAAGACGAAAAGTTGTGGTTTAAAAGTGCATAGTTTTTATTTTTCTTGTCAAAAATGACAATCGTTTTGCTAGATAAGACCCTTATGCTTTGTTTGGGATCGTTTAGAGCCCTTTGAAGCTGGGTTAAAACTGCAATTTAAACTGTTGGGGTTCAATAAAGTCTTATTAAATTGAGAAAAATCTTGGAATGCTTTTCTCAAAAAACTTAATTTCTTCTCGACTGAATAAAGAAAGACATCAACATTTTGGATGACATGGGGATGAGTAAATTATCAGGATTTTTTAAAAGTGAAATATTACTTTAATAAGCAAAATGTAAATACGAGGCTCTTTTCTGGGTTGACTGTGTTGCTGTGTTTTTTTTTTAGGCTTGTAGAGGTACAGAGCTGGATCCTGGTACAGAGACAGACGGCCCAGGTGATTCTGTGAGGATCCCTGTTGAGGCCGACTTCCTGTATGCCTATTCGACAGCACCAGGTGCTGACACCCACACAAACAGGATACAATGACTTCCAAAACACACATCACATTGACTACAAATGCACATTTCCTCATATTGTGCTGTTGCACCCACAGGGGACAAATTACGGCAAATTATTTTTATGTGTTGTTTTGGTACCCCATACACTAAATATTATGCAAATTAAAGGAGCTATATGTAGGTTTTTGACTGTACTAAATATTATAATATATTTGAAAATTTAGGAAACATGCTAATAGGGCTGTCACTTTTCGTTCAAAAATCGATTGCACAATCGATCGGACCAACCAAAAAAAGTTTCGAAAACGAAAATAGGCAATCGATTTTAACCAAATATGTACATAAATATGTAAAATATAGATGTAACAAAACTCACAAACAAGCAGAAAAAGAAAATAAAGAATTCTGAAAGTGCAGTAGGTGTGCGAAAGCTAGACAGAAAATACCCAGCAATTTTACGCACCTATAGTTTCACGCTTTCAATCGCTGCATCTAGTGTTTTGGAAAGAAAATGGAGGACAACGTTAATAAACCTGTGCAACACGAGAGAGCTTCGCAATTGTGACCTTACAGGAGATGATAAGTTATGACAAAGAGCCACCCTTGCGAGCTGACAGAAACCCGCTTTTGTGATGGAAGATTGGCAGTACGAAATACGCAGCTGGCAACGAAGTACCCGAGTTTCCCTGGGACATCAGTGCGGTCGGAGTGCGTCTTCTCAACAGATGGACATATAGTGAATGAAAAGCGCTCTGCTCTTGACCCCTAAAATGTTGATCGACTTGTTTTCCTGACCAATAATTTGTAATGGCCCTAGCCTTTTTGCGCATTTCATTATGCCTGCCTAGTGCCGCCTAAGTGTCGGTTACGTTTAATAAAAAAATACACAGCATGTTCTCAACTTCAAGTAAGTCTATTAAAGTTTCATTTTTGAACAGTTGTTTGAAATGGATCGAATCATTATTTAAAATAATTTTTGAATTGCCTAAATCATAAAAGCAGCCGGTTGAAGCCTGCAGTAATGTTTTTCATTTATGGCAGCAGTCCACTCTGTATATTTTTTTAGAGAATGTTGCACTACTGTTGCTGTTTTTTATTCTGCACGAAACTTAATGACAATGAATAAGAAATAATGCTGACTTCAGGCGCTCTCTTTACATTTGTCTGTTATTTGGTGTTGAAAATGGAAACGTCTTTTTTAGACATGGAAAATCGATTTTACAATCGATTCAATGAACACTTGTATATTAAAAATCGAAAATGATTTTTTCACAAAAGTGACAGCCCTATATACTAAGTTCACGTATCTATTCATACATCGGATTGTCTGTTGTTGTTTTGGTCTCTGTGATCCTGCCCACTGAAAATTTACCCAATAGTGTAATTCAACAGCTCGGTTGCAAGTTTTCACGTTTGCTTAAAGGAAAACACCACCATTTTTCAATATTTTACAATGTTCTTACCTCAACTTAGACTAATTTATACATACCTATCTTTTTTCAATGCGTGCACTTTAAATCTTTGTACAGCACCTCGTGAATGTGTTAGCATTTAGCCTAGCCCCATTCATTCCTTGGGATCCAAACAGGAATGAATTTATAAGCCACCAAACATTTCCATGTTTTCCCTATTTAAAGACTGTTACATGAGTAGTTACACGAGTAAGTATGGTGGCACAAAATAAAACTTTTGTTTGGAGCCATAGGAATGAATGGGGCTAGGCTAAATGCTAACACATTCATGAAGTGCTGTACAAAGATTAAAAGTGCACGCATTAACAAAAGATAGGTATATATTGATTCATCTAAGTTGAGGTAAGAACATTGTAAAATATAAAAAAAACTGTGTTTTTTCCCTTTAAATAAGACCATGGACTACTCCTGTATATATGTCTGGCAACCAAACAGGGGGGCAGGAAAAAAACATCTCCAATATTTTGAATTTAGACTGCTGTACCAAGTTTAACCGCTAGAGACACATCAACTTAAATAAATCACTTGCTTGTAAGTTTATGATGTTTAACAGAAGTCTTTCCTCTTCCAGGTTATTACTCCTGGAGGAACACAATGACCGGCTCATGGTTCATTCAGTCTCTATGTGAAATGATTGCAAAATATGGCAAAGAACTAGAGCTCATGCATATCATGACCAGGGTCAACTGTAAGGTAGCGCTCGACTTTGAGTCGACCTCCAACACTCCTGGCTTTGACGCCAAGAAACAGATGCCCTGCATTGTCTCAATGCTCACCAAAGAGATGTACTTCAGCGCTTGAGGAATAAAGCGTGAGAGCTTAAAGGGTATCTTGGGAGGTTTTATCCAGATTTCCTGTGTGCGTATCACATCAGAGGCATCGGATAGAAATCACTTTTTAGAAGCACTTGCTTAGTGGCATTTGCCGTATACACTTAGTTTGGCATTTCAGCATTCTCAGGACCGTTGATGTGTTGTGTATGTTAGCTGTAATTGCAAAGTTTGGTCTGTATGTGTAATATAGGTGCTAAGTTTGTTGTTGTGTGACCTTATAACATTTCACTTGTTTCTTGCCTCAAGTTTTCTAATGAAAATGTCCAAGATGCAATCAACTGAGGCATTTCGGGATTAATAGAATTACAGCAATCAGGGATATTAATAAACTTCACTATAATCCAGCACTAATTATAGTGTTGGGAAAAGGGAAACAATCACAGGGCATTCATCAGGCAGTAAGCTTGAAGGCTCTTCTGTTAAAAAGTACAATCAAAATGATTCACAGGTGCCTCTTATTAAACCACAATAACGTTTTTTATAACACTCTTTCGAGGCACAATACACATTATTTAAAATATCATTTCTAACATGACATCAATGCACACATGACCAGATAACTTTGTGCTTTAAGTATTGATATGTACAGAAATGCATGTACAGTTATTGCCTCGTAGAGCTTTGTTGCATAAGTGCATAACTTTTAAGATATGAGCGCAGCATCCATTATGTTCACAAATAGTAGCCTACCTTATTTTACCAGTAATGATCTCTTAAGATCTCGTTGAAAGTGATCTTTAGCATAAAGATGTGAGAAACAGGCACATGCATGTTCTGTGTTTAACTGCCTCTCCGTTTTCCGCATTCATGCTGCGAGGTGCATACAAGTTCCAATCACACTTGCATGTTTATTATTTAATCATATTTGTTATCCATAAATACATCTTTTGTGTATGTACAAACTAGACCTTTTCAATGTAATAAACAACTCTGCAGTGAACCGTGTGCTCATTATTCACTCAAACGGCCTTGACAGTCTGGTTTCAAGGAGTATTTATAGACTAAAAATGGTTAAGAGTGGGGACAAAACACAGGCAGGGACAGAAAACGATTTCAGTTTCACTTTGTACTACTACTAGTCTAATAGCTGGTCATACTGGAGCAGCTGGTTAATATGTGATGAAATATTGTGTTATTGATTTCTAGAATCATCTGACCTTCAAATTATTTTAAAAGCGTAACTAAACCCCTGGTCAGAGCCTGACTCCACCCACTGTCAATATTTGAAAAATCCGAGAAAAGTGGGCAGACCCCAACGGAGATAGAGGGGACGAATTGAGCTTGATCCTGCTTACGTAGGGTCGTACCGCTTACGTCACACCGCGGTACCGCGACATTCAATAGAAAAATTAAACTGCAATAGCCACCGTTCAACCTGAAGAGGACAGCACTCAGACTTTTTACACCATATTGTAGCATTGAAACACTATATACCCAAATGTCAAAAAAGTTACTCAAATCAACGAACAGCACTAATAAGGCCCCATTCTTACAGATCATTAACTAAAAAAGAAGTTAGTTTAGGGTTTAGTTACTCTTTAGGCAACTAAAATTGCATGTCAACTTTTTAAAGGGCACATATCGTGACCATTTTACAAGATGTAATATAAGTCTCAGGTGTGCCTACAGTGTGTCTGTGAAGTTTCAGATCAAAACACCCCACGGATCATTTGTTATAGCATGTCCAAAATGCCCCTATTTGGGCTGGTACAAAAAAAAGCACAGTTTTCATGTGTGTACTTTTAAATGCAAATGAGCTACAGTGAGCTAGTGATGGGAGAAATGAAGCTTTTCGAAGCTTCGACTCAATTGAACCAATTGCTTGATTGATTCAGTTTTTTGAAGAAGTTCTAAAAAAACACCACACACCCTGGCGACCCCTGCTGGTCAAAATAGTGTAAAAGCAGATATGTCCAAACATTTTACAATTTTTTTACAAAATAATAGCAATATTTGTATTAAAAATTTTTTTTAAAGTATTATGTGTTTTTAGTTTGATTTAGGGCAAACAAATCATTAAAACTAACTACCTTTTTAATTATGCACGTTTTTGTAATTAAATCTGTCTATAAACAAAAAGTAGACAAAATGGCAGTGTTATTAGTCAGAAGGATAAATGTTTTATGAACTTGCATAATAAAACTGACCCGAGTTCACCTAAACATATTAGACACTGGTCATGTGATCAACTCCCCCTAGTGGTAAACCATCGGATTTTCGAAACGCTTCGAAATAGTTATGACGTAATGAAGCCTCGTTTGCTAAAATCACGTGACTTGGGCCAGTTTGAAACACGCTCCGAACCACTGATTCGAAACAAAGGATTCGTAAATGTTTCAAAGCCTCATGAAGCAGTGCTTCGAAAATGACCATCACATCACTACAGTGAGCGCTTTTGGTTAAAATAGATCTGGGGCCTCATTTATAAAATATATCATTTTATCATTTTACAGGTATTATTTATGCTATTATAGCAACATTACACACTAACTAGGATTTAAGAAATGAGATCAGGAAGAACGTGACCTTTAATGATGTGGTAGAGATGGAAGATTATCATAATGCACACATCCTTATTTACTTTGATACAGGTCCAATTGCAGTCATGGTAAACACGACACATAACTAAACAAATAGTACAATAAACCGCTCAGACTAGTAAAAGACAACACCATCATTTAATTTCTTTAACACCCACATGCTACAAAGAACCTTTTGCACAATTTATGTAAACCAGAATACAATGAAGAATGAAAAACACATAAATAGATATATGTACAAGGCTTACACACTAGAAAAGAGGCACAGTTCACAATTTCAAAGTGCTATCAGAGGAATTTGAACATCAACAAGAACCAATTCATAATACAGATCTTTCTGTCAGAAGAAATCACTCAAATTTTTTATCAAAACTTGCTAGGTGAGATGCAAAAATATTTCACCGTAGGGCATAGTTTATATTTACAGACTTAAAATATCTTAAATGCATACCAGCCAACAGCAACTCGGGCCGGATACGGTGCAGATCCGGAATCTTCTGCTGACTGGGATGGTTTACCAAATAAAACAAAAACCAGTGATGTTCTGCGAACCGAATAATACATTTATAGGAAGTTCCAGTTTGTGTTCAACATATAAACATTTAGTAAATGTTCATGTACAGTTCTGGGGTAAAGCTCGAAACTTTCACATTTTAAATAGGCTGAAATGCCTGCAAATGATTTAAAAAGGCAAAATCGTGTAAGCACTTTGGTATGAAAGTTAAATCAGCCATGCTGTCATTTTGTTTTACATAATTATAAAAGCAGACTTTAGGGTGTGCTCTGGGTATGGTTATTACACACAAATGCCTTCACTGTCCTAAGGCATTGGATTGGTTCATTTCCAGTTGTCAGCATGATCAAGCTGCAGGGCTCTTGAAATGTTTGACATTTGCTGGCAGGATCCAACCGTACCTTTTATGACTGTGGTGCCACCAAATGGTGAAAATCATAATCGTACTTCATTGAATTCAAGAGTACATCAACAGTGTGTGCTGTCCTATATGCTATCAAGTGTGCAAGTTCAGGAGTGTTTTAGTTTTATCCGAGATGGGTTTAACTCGGTGTAGCTGGGGGTCTTTGTCGTTCACATTTTGATTTTGGCATAGAGCTGGTCGATCTGATCCCTGAAGTGTTGTCTCAGCTCAGTTCTCTTTGCTTTCAGTGTTGGTGTGAGAAGTCCATTCTGAACACTGAACATCTCTGTGTGTAGAGCGATGTCTCTTACCTATCCACACAAATTACATTGAAGATGCAAGACGATCAGTTATTGATATGTGTAATGTCATACAACAGATATGATATTAATATTGTTATTATTTTGTATGATACAACAGACAAGCATGAATATTTGGGTAACACTACAGATTTGTGATTGTTAGATTATATCACCTGTTCGAAAGATTTCAGTCCAGCTTCTTTACCAAGGCGGATGATATCCTCTAAAATAGCATTTTTTAATTCCTGTTTTAACACACCAAAAGAGGTTCTTTAGGAATGGGACATATTTGTTTTACATCAGAAAAATATTTAAATAAATTTATTTAAGGTGATACTCCAGCCAAATTATTTACTGACCCTTAAAGGGATAGTTCACTTTAAAATGAAAATTCTGTCATCATTTACTCATCCTCATGTTGTTCTAAACCTGTATGAATTTCTTTTTTCTGATAAACACAAAAGAATATTTTGATAAATGATGGTAAGCACACAGTTGACGGTACCCATTAAATTCCATCATATGTTTTTATTCCTACTATGGAAGTCTATGGTCACTTACTGCTGTGTGGTTACCATCATTTCTCAAAATATCTTCTTTTGTGTTCATCAGAAAAAAGAAATTCATACAGGTTTAGAACAACATGAGGATGAGTAAATTATTACAGAATTTTCATTTTAAAGTGAACTATCCCTTTAAGCAATCCGAGATACATGTCCATCATCTTTCAGACGAACACATTAGGAGTAGTTTAGTAAATGTATAATTTCTGACTTGAAATCCCCAAAAAGTGCATCTATCCTTCACAAAAGTAATCTACATGTTTTTAAGGGGTTAATTAGTCTTCTGCAGGTAATCGTTTTTTAAATATATATATATATATTTCAAACTTCATAAACCATAATAACTTCTGTTAATGACGCCATCTTGGACTCGAGCGATTTATAAGAGTGACTGCGCAAAATATGGCAACCAACGCTCATTCCACTACAACTCGGGAATCGTAAAGATGCCGGTGTTTCCGGAAGCTAGTTATAATAGTTTATAAAGTTTAAAATATGGATTTTTTTGTACAAAATCACATCGATTACCTGCAGAATCCCTTTATTAACCCCTTGGGTTACTTTTTGGGGGTTCAAGTCAGAATTTGTTCCCTGATCCCTGTCTTCTACTGTTATAAAGCTGAAAAGAGCAAGGACATTTATTAAAATTACTCAAAATGTGCTCGTCTGAAAAATAATGGATATATGTATCTCGGATTGCTTGAGGGTGAGTAAATCATTTGGCTGGAGTATCACTTTAAACGAGACCGCAATGGACCATAAATGTGACTTCCGGGGGACACCGGACAACCTTCGAAATGAGCAGCAGATTGGGGTATAAATATCCATGCAAGCAGGTTTTTAATTAGCAATTAACAAAAACATTGCAAAGGTGAAATTTAGCAGATAAACTTATGCTTTCCATCATTAGTTGCGCTCCTGTACATATCTGGCAACCCGAAGAATAAACAATAGCTTTTAATAATTTGAATTTAGCTCTATGCTAGCGGTCATAGAGGGTCTTTAATTGTATTCGTTAATATAAATGTTTTACATTGACATTTTTTCAGTTTGCACACGCTTTGAAACAAAGCAACTTAAAAATTTAGCAAAATATTTTACTTAATAACCAGTGGTGTAGTCTACGTCAGTGGTTTTCAAAGGGGGCTGCGAGATGGTGCCCAGTTTTATGACATTTTATGAAATACATTAATTTATCATCAATTCTGTGTAGTTAAACCTAAAAAAATAAGGCTACTGACCAAAAACACTACTTTTTAAATGATGGTAACCACACAGCAGTAAGTGACCATAGACTTCCATAGTCGGAATAAAAAAATATGATGGAATTTAATGGGTACCGTCAACTGTGTGCTTACCATCATTTATCAAAATATTTTCTTAGTCATTTATCACAATACTTTCAAAATATTTTTTCCTACTATGGAAGTCTATGGTCACTTACTGCTGTGTGTTTACCATCATTTCTCAAATGATCTTATTTTGTGTTCATCAAAAAAAAAAAAAATAAATAAATAAGGCTACTAACCAAAAAAACACAACTTTTTTGTATAAATTAATGTTTTTTTTTTTTTATAAAATGTTGAGTTTTAGAACAGTTTTTTGTCACAAATTTTCTTTGGGGGGCTGCGAAAAAATGCACCGTACACAAGGGGGGCCGTTCGCTGAAAAAGTTTGGGAACCACTGGTCTACGTGATACGCAGGTATACATTGTATACCCACTAGGAAAGGTCAAAGATTTCCGAAAACCCACTTAAAAAAACGTGAGAATATGTAACAGCATTGTTTGGTGAAGAACTTGCATTTATAAATTGACAGATTTGATATATTACATGCGGCACTGCCCGATCCACTCGGGGTATGAAATCAAATTCCTGCGTCGCGAATGTGACTGTAAGCAGACGGGTGTATTTGACTTCACGTTGCTCTACAAAAACCCACAAACGAATGACATCAAAGTACCGCGAGATGGATTGGAGAAATCATACGGAAAAGTCTGCATTGAATCACTCCCGCGGTACTTTGACAATCATCAGTTCAGTTTATTACTTCATCTGAGAGGGAAAAAAATCCACAGTTGACCCACTACAAAATCTAGACTACACCACTGCTAATAACCATCACCATTATTAAAAAAAACATAAAAAATCCCAATGAAACGTGTGTTACCTTGTTCTTGCACATTTCTGTGTAGGAGCCCACAATTCCCCTTTTCTTCGCCCATCCTGGCAGAAAGTCTGGATCAGGTACAACAATACCCACTAAACATGCCTGCAAAAGTATGGTATGGGTTTACACACTTTATACAGTATATGCACACACTCTGATTTATTGCTGTGTGTATGATGTATGTCTTATGACTTCTCATGGATTGGTAGGTCATTGTTGTGTAATGTAGGTTTACTAAACACAAGGTCTGACATTTATTGGTCTCATTCTCTCACCTGTAGAGAGTCTCCATGTACATATATTTGTGCCACGGGATCGCTGCGGTTGTAGATGTTCTCGATCTTTTCTGGAGCGATGTATTCACCCTGGGCAAGTTTGAAGATGTGCTTCTTTCTGTCGACAATCTTTAGAGTACCGTTCTGAAACATCATACTGTATAATATAAATGCTCAGTGAAGTAATAATGTATGGAGTAATTGATAAAAAGACTTTGTGCAGTCACAATATTCCTGAAATATTTCAACCAATCAAATTGAAGTATTGAGGCGGTATGTTGAGGTATAATGCTACATTAAAAGTGCAACTTTTTGAAGATCTCTTGACAAAAATGCAATATAATAATATACATAACTATATTATTAGTGGTGTATAAAGTGACCTTAATAAATGAACTGTAATGTTTTTATTACTATAGAATGAGCCGTTTTTATCTACATACACTACGGGTCCTCTTACATGGTAGTGGCTATTTCGCGGTACCATGTTTCGATATTTTTCCTATTTAAAATTATATTACACAGCGCCCTCCTGCTATTGAAAGTTACCATGGGGACTATTTTCGGGTAGTGCGTAATATCATAACAGCCATGTTACAGCAGCAAAGTCCTTGATTATTACGCCAGAATGAGAGTATTGTTCCTAACAATATCAGCCTTGAAAATAGCAACTTTTAATTTTCAGTCAGTCTTAGTTCACAATGTAACTACAGAAGAGTCAAGTTTTAAATAGGAAAAGTATCAAAACTCTGTGGTCATTTTTGAGCACGATGCTAATGGTCTAATCAGATTCAATGGATTATGCTAAGCTAGTAGTACCGCAAGACCCGGAGATCTGCCGAATGGATTCCAAAATGGTAAAAATCAAATGTTTAACTCTAGGGGAACTGAAAAATGACCATATTTTCAAAAAAAGTGGAGTGTCCCTTTAAGTTCTGTCAAACATGATCTGGACAATGAGGAAGTGTAATTAAAATAATATTTCCCATCGGTCATATCAGTTTTTTTAGAAATGTCAAACCAATGTTGTTTTCATTTAGAGTGCAGTTTAGCTAAATGTGGTTTGTTGATGTCAGATTTATTTGAAATTCAGCCAATTCGCTGAATCGAATACAAGGTTACTTGTTACTTGCACTGGCAGAATGAATAAGTAAGAAACAAACGTCCCGAGAAAATATGTGGATTTTACCGGAAGCCATTTTCCAATGTCTCCAGTGTGCAGCCATCCATCTTTATCTATGACCTCTGCTGATTTCTCTGGGTCTTTCAGGTAACCCAGAAACACATTTGATCCTTTCACACACACCTGTGGAGGACAGAGAAACAAAGATAGACCAATCAACTGAGATGCGCGGTTCCTCTCCTAAAATATGAATTATAAAGTGAATTCTTCATGGGAATGTTCCTGGTTTAAGCTCTGAAACAGCATTTGTTTCAAATTTCACAAAAGTTGATTCTCGACTATACATCCCAGAATTCATCAGTTGAAAGTGTGGTAATACTAAAACACAATACGAAAATAACCTGGGACAATCAGCATGATTCTAAAAACTGTGACGCAGAGCTGAATTTGTATTTAACCAAGAATATTTTAGGTGATTGGATATTTTAGGTGATGACATACCTCTCCTTCTCCATTTGCTGCAAAATAATTCATTTCAGCCACGTCCACAAGCTTTACAAAGTTACAGGGCAATGGTGCCCCCACATGACCTAAATACAAAGATTGCAAAAACGTAATTTACATGCGATTATTCATTACAGTAAATGTATCTGCTGTTCAGACTCTGTCTTACCTGCTGTCCAGTCTCCAGGAAGTGACAAAGTGCATCCTGCAGTACACTCTGTCTGACCATAACCTTCATAAAACTACAAAACAACCAAATAATAAACTGCTGTGTCAAAAAACAAAAATGGGGGGAATATTGATTTGAAATGTGTGTACCTGACAGCCCAGTGCTGCACGCAGGAAGTTGAGGACAGTAGGAGATACCGGAGCAGCTCCTGTGATCATCAGCCTTATGCGCCCACCCAGACTGGCCTGCAGGGGGAGACACATACATTTGTGTCACTGTCCCTTAGCCAATACCCACTGGCAGAATGCCGAATACAAATAAGTCTGTTTTGGAGCAAATTGTAAGGAAACTATAGTCTCCATAGATTCTCCATGGTTTGAATTAATATATAAAGAGAGGAAAGTGAAGATATTTAGGAAAATTAATCATGGTTTTATCATAGTAAGTGTAGTAACTATGTGTTTGTGGCATATTGATTACCATTTGTAAGTAGTTACGACAAATGCCATGGTTAAACTAGTAGTAGCCAAGTTTTTTATTTTATCTGTAGTTGAACCATAAATATCTTTCGCAAGTAACATGTTCCCTCATAGTATGCCCACGCACAGATCAAAAGACTTCATGCAGAAGTAAGGTGCACCAAACCCCTAATATGAAAGAATTAATGAGTAATGTATCAGCTCAGGAAGCAGAGAAGTTATAAATGAGATTCACCTGCGGCACCGAAGGAAATTGTAAAACAAAAAATGAAATCAATGATAATGAGAGAATATGATAGTTTAACCTGGATATCACAGACAGGGTCACATAGATAACACATATATTTGGTTTATTTTTAAGTTTTTAATTACAATTAAAATATTATAATGATTAAAAGGATTAGTCAATTTTCTTAAAAAAATCCAGATAATTTACTCACCACCACGTCATCCAAAATTTTGATGTCTTTCTTTGTTCAGTCGAGAAGAAATTATGTTTTTTGAGGAAAACATTCCAAGATTTTTCTCATTTTAATGGAGTTTAATGGACCCCAACACTTAACAGTTTTAATACAGTTTAAAATTGCAGTTTCAAAGGACTCTAAACGATGCATAAGGGTCTTATCTAGCGAAACGACTAGATCTAAAAAATTAAAAATATGCAATTTAAAACCACAACTTCTCTTCTTCCTCGCCAGCGCGACCTCACGTAAAAAATTTTTCTTGCCAAAAATGACAATCGTTTGGCTAGATAAGACCCTTATGCCTCGTTTGGGATTTTTTAGAGTCCTATGAAAAAGCAATTTTAAACTGCATTAAAACTGTTAAGTGTTGGGGTCCATTAAAGTCCATTAAATGAGAAAAATCCTGGAATGTTTTCATCAAAAAACATAATTTTTTCTCGACTGAACAAAGAAATACATTTTGGACTACACGGTGGTGAGTAAATTATCTGGATTTTTTTTAAGAAAATTGACTAATCCTTTAAAGGTGCAATCTGTAGATTTTTGCGGCATCTAGTGGTGATGTTGTGAATTGCAACCACTGGCTCAATCCACAGCTCACACCTCCCTTTCGAACCACACAGGGAAATTACAGTAGCCAATAGCCATCAGAGGACAAACATGTTGTCATCTGAGAGAACGGCCCTGTCCCAAATGGCACACTCCGGATTTATGGACTTCCTCAGAGTTCACACTTTGATGACATCATGTAGTGCAGACCTTATAGGGACCCTTGACGCGAGTCCACAAGGGTGCACCGGAGTCGTATTTTGGGACAGACTCGAGCATCATGCCGGAAATAGGAAGAGAAGTTGCCCATCAGTGTGAACCCTTCGTTCCGTCGTCTGATTGCTCTTTCGCAAGGACTTCTGGGTTGGTAAAGTGTGCGAAGCCCGCATCAAGGGTGCAAAGGAGGCGCTGATGAGCACACTTCAGAGCGTAAAAATGACAGATGGGACACCCTACGGACTCCTATACTATGGGAGCAATTTAACGCCACGAGACCAAAAGTCCACATGAAGTGTGCCATTTGGGACAGGGCCTACAAAGTGACGAAGTGCACACTGGCAAAGAGTTTGTCTGTTTAGGGCTACTGTAAAAACATGGCTGAGCAAAGTGATGACTTCTATGTAAGGAGACCGGCGGTGTATGTAGATAAAACAGCTCCTTCTAAGGTAATAAAAACGATTCAGTTAATGATGTAAGGTCTTTATACACCACTGAAAACATAGTTATGTATACAAGATGTATACATAGTTATGTGTTTCTTTCAATAAATCCTCCTAAAATGTACACAATGCACCTTAAAAAAAAACCTTTTTCTGATTACCTGTACTTTACTAAAGATAAGTTTATCCCACATGCTGTCCTTCCTCATGACTCCACTCCTCATCTCCGCCTCTTTCCTGCTGGTGGCAAAATCCAGCAGCCATCTTTTAAGCGGAGTGTTGGCCTGACTGAAGATCTACACAAAAACACGAACATGAAGCCCATTGTGTTTTTTAAAATATAGTCAATATATATAAGTATAAATAAATTCAATTACCTTATCAAACATACGATTGAGTAGTCTGGGCACTACAGGAAACACAGTGGGCTTAAGAGTCTTTAAATCATCCATCAGCAGGCGAATATCACCCTGAAAATATCCTATCCTCGCCCCATGGGCCAGAAGCACACCCTATATACACGAGCACACATATATGGGTATGTAAGATTTAATTTTTATAGGTAGATGATAAATATACATTACAGTTCAGGCACAAAAAATAATCTGACCTTGCCTGTAACAATGCTGTGGTTACAATAATGTGCTTAAGTATGGAAGTTAACAGGGCAAGTCATTCCAAAAGGGCTTAAACAGAAATATGAACTCTTATATTTGTTATTCTGTTAAAAAGCGTTATTATTTGAGTTGCAATGCTGAAAAAATTGTCAATAGTGAACCAATGCTACAAAAGATTAAAATGTTTCATGATGCTTGTGTAATACATACCTCAACCACTCTCTCAAACATGTGTGCTAGTGGTAGGTAAGAGATGTGAATGTCTGTATGGTTAAGCATGCAATGTACCTGTAAAACACACACACACACGCAGTGAGAAACAGTGTGTACCTCCATTACTCTCTCAAACATATGTGCTATCGGTAAGAAGGAGAAGATAACATCACGAGGAGTAAGCTTCACCAACTCCTAACCACACAGACACAGGAAACAGAACAGCATACAGACATTTGCAACAGGAAATGGAGACACAAGATGGTGCAAATATAACAGAGAGAGAGAGAGAGAGAGAGAGAGAGAGAGAGAGAGAGAGAGAGAGAGAGAGAAAGTTGCACATGACCATCAAGTAAGAAAACCCTTAAACATGAACTGAGGCACAAGAAGAGAAACGTGCTTGCAAAAAATAGCATCACTTGCTTAAAACTGAAATGTTTACCCCAGGTATTTTTCATTTGTTGATTAATGCTCTTGTTGTTCTGACATTCTTGACCAAAAAAACATTAAACGCAAGATTTTCGACACTAAAGTAAGCAAAACAGCAAAAATGGTGTAGCTTGATAATGCTGTGAATTGGAAATCACAGTTGATGGGAATCAATCCAATGCACTTATAAATCATGTATATGGGGGTTACGTAATGAAATAAAGTTTTGTAACGGTTACATTAGGGCTGGGACGATTCATACTAATAAATAACTGTCTGAAATCGATTCTAAATTGCAAAGGCAATGTTTGCACAGCTCTTTCAGGTATTATGGCTCTTTGATCAGCAGTGGCGGCCGGTGACTTCTTTTTTCGAGGGCGCTCAATGCGAAGTTCGTCACAACATGTATGTAGCCCGTCATGTGTGTGGTTCGTAATTTCAAAATATGTGTTCTGTGTGCGAGCAATCCTATGTGCATCACATGTGTTGTCAAAACAAGTGCCTGCTGCAGACGCGTCTAAAGGGTTTATGATAAAAGAGACGCTCGCGTTTGCCAGATACTCTTATAATCTCATGCGTAATCAGGGTTTAGTGTTAAGGGAGTGTCGTGCGTATGTTTTGTGAACGTGAGCGTCTCTTTATCATTATCAGTTTTGATGCGTGTGCAGCAGGCACTTATTTTGACAAACACGTGATGCACATGATGCACATAAAAAAACGAAACTTTGTAAAGCATGCAATATTTTTTTGACATCAAATCTGGCATTGCTGATGCACAATGTCAGAATTTGAACACAATGGGTATGGCAGAGGGAAAAACTGGGTCTCACTTCATGTTAGGTGTCTTTAATTACATTAAAATTAATGTTTATGATTAAACAATTGTGTACAAACTTGATGTTATATTCAGTGGCGGCCGGTGACTTATTTTTTCGAGGACGCACGCTGCGAACTTCGTCACAACATGCATGTAGTCTGTCATGTGTGTAGATGATCATTTCAAAATATGTTTTCTGTGCAACGAGAGATCATGTGTGCATCACATGTCTTGTCAAAATAAGTGCCTGCTGCAGATGCGTGCTAAAGGGTTTATGATAAAAAAGACGCTTGTGTTTGCCAGATACTCACATAATCTCATGCGTAATAAGAGTTTACGGGAGTGTCTTGCGTGTATTTTGTGAACGTGAGCGTCTCTTTTATTATAAACGGTTTTGACGCATGTGCAGCAGGCAGTTATTTTGACAAAACACGTGATGCACATGGTTCACATGACGCAACAAACACATATTTGGGAAACACGAGCAACACACGACACTCCGAACACATATTTTGAATTTGCGGCCCTCGGAAGAGCAGTCACCAGCCCCCACTGTTTATATTGTCCTTACATTTCAAGTATCAGCATGTCATTACATTCTTGAGCCTAATCCTAAACCTATCCTGAACATCATGCTTGTACACATTAGGTACAGTGTATGAAAAGTCATTTTTCTTGTGTAAGTACACAGTCGTAGTTAAAAACAAAATAACTCTTTACTTTGTAATTTAAGGAAGTACTGTAAGAAAGTAATACAGGTCGGGAACAATGTGAGGGTAAATGAATTTTTGGGTGAACATAAAGAGAAATGCTCTTGGCTTACCTGTGTCACTTTAATGAATGCAGAACAATTAGAAACAACGTTTTCGTGTGTGATCATTGCTCCCTTTGGATTTCCTGGTGGAAAAGAAATTCAAAACATTTGAAAGGTTCAGATGCAAAACCCTCTAAGTGTGTCTGAAATGTTTTCTTATGAGCATTAATTTTCAATACTGCTTACTAGTCATTAATTGAAATGCCTTATTTTCATAAATGTCACATTATTTATTCCATTTGTATTTAACAAATATGATTGTCTTTCGCTGCAAAGCCCTCTAAGTGCAATCTCTACTTCTAAAAAAAATCCACTTTTTGGACAAGTTATGCTAAGCAGCTGTAAAATCTAGAAGATTAAAACGCTGCAATTGTTGAAAGTAAAAATTCCAAATGTTAAAAAAACTGAACCACACATTAGGGGGCGCTGCCACATTCGTGTTGTATTCAGGTCCAAGTACTTACAAGGGACTCCAAGTTTAAATGTAATCCACGGTTATTTCACATTCGTCTTCTGTACACTTTAAGGACATTGCTAAAAAATTGCCCCTCAGGGATAATAAAGAATACCTTGAACCTTGAAAAATTGACGTGTTGTTTAAAGGATTTTGACCAAAAAACGGTATTTAATGACCGTATAATACATGTCAAGAGTATTCGGTTAATATCATCAACTTATTTTTGACAGAGGTTTAGTGGCTTTTGCATCTGAGCTTTTCATTTATTCTCCATGTGTAGAGGGAGTTGGAGAGAGATAGACAGAGAGAGATTTACCATATGTACATAAACACTAACCTGTAGTTCCACTGGTGAAGCAAATCAGAGCCAAATCTTCTGGTTTAGGAGGCTAAAATTAAAAAAACCCAAAACTCACTATAGCATCCATAAATCATAATTTACTAAATCAATATAGTGCTCAGTTTCACTCACAATAGGTGTCTTATGATTGGTTTTGCCAATAGCCTGTAAAAATAAAGACTTTCTTTAGCACAGTACCAATTCAATATAAACAGGGATCAATTTACCAGTGTGTGAATTCAAACCTCCAGCTCTTTCAGACTCAGGATTTCAATGCCAATCTGTTGTGCCTGGGCAGTCAGCTCACTGTCAAAGTCCTCCACGATCACTATAGATGTGACACTATGCTGTCGTCCAGACACACAGCTCAGGATGAGACGAGCTCTATCGGCCATGTCACAGATGACCGTGGAGATGCTTGCTGGAAAAACAGCTCTGTTACCCACGATGTATTTCATCATACCAACACAACATGTTCTCCCTGCTTTGTAAAATGTCAAAATTCTACAAATAAACATGCACTTACAGTACACATTTTGATTTGTATAGTAAAAACTGAATTCAAATACAAATTTGAAAACCTAAAAAAGTAGTAGGCCTATGTTGAAAATGTAAAGGTGAATTATGTAACTTTTAAAAGGATCTTTTGACAGAAATGGTTTATAATATACGTTAACTATATTATCAATGGTGTATAAAGACCTTACAAAATTCACTGCATTGTTTTTATTATTTTGGAATGAGTAGTTTTATCTCCATACAGTTCACCATTTTGCGCTGTCATGTTTCTAAGTAGCCCTAAATGGACAAACTGCTCTATAGAGTGTTTTGTCACTACGTTGTCTCGCACAATGATGTGTTTGTCCTGTGACGGCTACAGTTGCTTCTCTATGCGTTTTGAAAGGGAGGGGTGAGCTGTGGACTGAGCCATTGGTTGCAATTCACAATCTGACCACTAGATGCCACTAATCTACACACTGGACAATAAAGAGCTTTTGTGATCGCAATTACTTTAGATAACTTTAGTCTGTGGTTTAGGATATTTTGCACTTTAAATTACAATCACATTTCGCATAAATAACACAATTATTAAGTAAAATTGTCAAAAATGTGAGTTTTATGGTTTAACGAAACAACCTTAAAGGAATAGTTCATCCAAATATTAAAATTGTCTTATAATTTACTCACACTAGTGTATCGATCACTAAATAAGTTCAAAATATTAATCTTTCCCTCTCATAAATCTATCATTTTCAAATATGTTATTTGGATTACTTTAATAATGGATGTATTTGCTTACTAGACCTTTGCCATGTTGACGCCCATATAAAAAAACTTAAAGGAATTTTCTTAAATGAAAAATCCAGATAATTTACTCAACACCCTGTCAACCAAAATGTTGATGTCTTTCTTTGTTCAGTCGAGAAGAAATTATGTTTTTTGAGGAAAACATTGCAGGATTTTTCTCATTTTAATGGACTTTAATAGAGCCAAACATTTAATACTTAACACGTAACAGTTTTTCAAAGGACTATAAACGATCCCACACGAGCCATAAGGGTCTTATCTAGCGAACGATTGTCATTTTTGACAAGAAAAATAAAAAATATGCACTTTTAAACCACAACTTCTCATGTATATCCGGTCGTGATGCGCTAGCGTGACCCCCACGCAATACGTCATGACGTCAAGAGGTCACAGAGGACGAACGCGAAACTCCGCTTTGTGTTTACAAGTGTGTTGAAATAGGACCGTTCCTACATTGTTGTATGTCAACTGATACTAATTAAAGTCTTTGTGTCAGTTTATTGTTTACAATGGTCCGCAAATGTGCGTTTTATATATGTAACACGTGACCTTCCTACGTCACTACGCATTTACGTTAGGTCACGCTGCACCGGACCTAGACGAAAAGTTGTGGTTTAAAAGAGCATATTTTTTATTTTTCTTGTCAAAAATGACAATCGTTTCGCTAGATAAGACCCTTATGCCTCGTGTGGGATCGTTTATAGTCCTTTGAAAAACTGTTACGTGTTAAGTATTAAATGTTTGGCTCTATTAAAGTCCATTAAAATGAGAAAAATCCTGCAATGTTTTCCTCAAAAAACATAATTTCTTCTCGACTGAACAAAGAAAGACATCAACATTTTGGATGACATGGTGGTGAGTAAATTATCTGGATTTTTCTTTTAAGAAAATTGACTATTCCTTTAAAGCAACACTATGTAGTTTTTTTACCTTTAAATAATGTCTCTAAAATTATTTCAGTGATAGAACAACTTTTAACTGGACAAATTGTACTGTTGCTTCAACCGGAGCAGCCTCCTAGCTGCTACAAGCACACTCTGAAAGTGGCGGTGGAGGGTAGAGCACACAGCCCCACCCCTCCCCCTGCCTGCAGAAGAGTGTCTGATACCAGGCACTGTTGCGCTTTTTAACCACATGGGGGAGCTGTAAGTCATTTTTACATGGAAATTACATAGTGTTGCTTTAATATGGAATTGTTTGTGTTCAGCTAAAGAAGGGAAGTCATATTCATTTAGGAAAATTATGAGCGAATTATCAGATTTGGGTTAACTATTCCTTTAAAATGTCAAAGTATACACATTAGCAAATATTTTATTTCTCATATGATCATAAATAATAATTTGTAACAAATAATGTAAATGTGACTTCTCTCACCTTTGTCAATGATGTAGCTGATAGCCTCTGTCCCCAAAGTGTCATACAGCGGAACTGCCACCAGGGAATATGTGTAACACGCTAGTTCTGAAATTGTCCACTACACAAACAAACACGCACATATACTATGTTATGTAATTATGGTATACAAAAAAATATTGATCAAAGGATTACATTAAAACACTTTCTTTACAATATTTAATAGCACTAATATGGACATTTTTTAACACGTGGTTACCTCTGGTCTGTTCTGGGCAAAGATACCGATGTATTTGTCTTCTGATTTGCTGTGACCTCTATGGAGGAACGCTGAGCCTATGAACTCGGCCCTGTCTGCTACCTACAGTACAAACATCATACACAAATACATAACTTAAACAAATGCAAAGCATAACATAAACAAGAACAGAATGTCTGGACTAGTTTTGTAAAACATTTTAAAAGTACTTTTATAATTACACTTACAAAAAACAAGCACAATTGAACAGCTGCTCCCTACATTTATATGCATTTAAAAGAGCTGCGTTACCACTGTCTGACCTTTTTAAATATGACGATTAGAAATGTACTGATGTTAATTTTTCTTTTTTTTACTTTTTTGATTATTCAGACTGAAATCTTCCGCAATCGATCCCATTATTTTCGTGGCTATATTAGCTTGCATTAACTATATGCTGTACATTAAATTTCTGAATAAAATGTTTCTTTACATTTTCAATACACAGGGCTTAAATTCATTGCCTTTTCTTGTACTCTTCTGATATATTGTCCAAGAATATCGGTTGTTTTTAAAGGTGCTAAAGAATGCATAGAATTAGTATGTTGAATTGTTCTTTGAGATTTACATAGAAGGTATGTAACTTAATTAAGTGCAATAAGTATCCGGAAACGATTTTACATGATTGAAATGGTCTATTTTTGCCCTATTTGCCCTAATATTTAAATAATAATGCTGAGCTCTGCTCAGATTGCTCTGCGGCTCATATCAGTAGCTCATATTAGTAAAACATAAAATTGTAACATCTTTGTAATTCATTTTATGTGTAATTTAATGTTGGGGCATACATCTCGATTGTGACATCACAGTCAGTGTTATGTTGAGATTGGCCTGTTTTCCAACAGTCCAACAGTCTTTTGCGTGCATGAGGTTTACATAAAAATAAGGAAACAAATGCGTTTGAGGCTTACACTTTGTCATTAGCATCTACAAAACTCTTATTATTCATCTATGCCTTTGTAAATACAGTTTTTTATTGTATGGCACCTTTAAACTGTAAGCCGATAGCTTGAAAAGGTGCTTTTATCAAGTATTGCATCTCTAATGACGATTCCTCTACTTCTTCTTCATTCGGTGACTCCTCTCCCGTGGGCTCACGAGATTGTAAAGTGTCCATTGAATACACACTCCAAAATCTTGCTGGAACTAGCAGGTCATCCAGGAACTTTTCACCCACCGTTTTCGACTACGAATTTGGACATTTTACTCGCCTTGTATACTGTTTTTCGCCTACTGTATAGTAGCAAATTAGGCAGTTTCAAACGTAGTTATGGTTTTAATACAAAAACCATGGTTACTGTAGTAAAATGGTTATCCATAGCCCAAAAACCATGGTTACTTTAAAAGGGTACAAAAGCAGAATATTACAGAGGTCATACCTCTTTATATGACAGCCATTTATATGGCTTGTTTGAGTTCCGTGATCCTAGGCAAGGACCATTATCTGTAAAACGAGAATGGAAAGGTGCTTTATACTTTTTTACGAATACAAAATGTTAGTTGGTTTGAGTATCTGCTTTAATAAGCACTTACTAGACACTCTCAGTCCTCGTAAGAAAACCTCATACATCGTCCGAGCATCACTATAGTAGTAGGACATGTACGTGTCGCTGTCTAGCAGAATAGATCGTCGAGCATGTTCTCCACCCTGAAAAACAAAAACCAATAACACTGACGTTTAGAATTAGCTTTGCTGTACTAAATCAAAACATGAAACACTGCACTACTATATACACAGGATCAATATACAGTATGGATAGATAAATGAAAAAGACATTGACATTAAAGGAATGGTAATTATTTCCTGAAAATATGTGTTTTTGCCAAAGTGCTTGAATCATATCCCTAAAGGATAGTTCAATTCAAACAGCGTTGAAACAGTTTTTCCATGTTTCTGTGTTCAGGCCATGTTTTAGCCCTGCCTCTGCAGGTAATTGCAAATATCCATTCAGGTTGTAGCGGGTTTTTGAAAGTTGAAACGACAGCTTTGGTGTGGTTTCAGTGCAAAACAGGGGACACGCCCCCAGCACTTGAGAGCAGAGAATTCTGCCTGTATATTTACTTGCGTTTTTTAATCGTTCAAATTTAGATTGTGGCTAAATCTTTCCCCGCCATTTACGAGTCATCTCGTCAATGAAGAAAAAACATTTGCATAAAAACGTGTTCCTGATTAATTTTATGTCAATCTGCAATACCACGATTATCCAATTACTCAATTTATGAAAAAAGTCAAAACGTTATTTACTAATTTTAAACTCTGTGTATGTTTTCATAATCATTCTGAATCTGATCTCTAACAAAATTCCTTCACAAAAATGCAATAATTTCAGCTTTTGGCAAAAAAAATATTTTTTAAGGAAAATACCCATATTTATACCGAACCCCTAAGGTGACATTGGAGTAAAAAATCTAAAGTTTAGTTTCATGTGCTCAAGTGAAACTTTCATGTGCTCATGCGAAACTTTCATGTGCAGAATTTTTTTGTAAAGTTTCATTTCCCGTGCTCAAAAGACATAGCGTGCGTACGTGAAACTATCGCATGCACGCGTGAAAGCAAAAGTTTCACAGATATTTTCACGTGCGCACGCGGAAGTTTCAAGTGAGCATGCGATAGTTTCACTAGAGCATGCGATAGTTTCACGTGCGCACGTGAAACTAAACTTTATTTAATTTTTGCTCCATGTCCTCTTAGGGCCCTATTTTAACGATCTGAAACGCAAGTGCGAAGCGCAAAGCGCAAGTGACTTTGTGGGCGGATCTTGGGCGGTGTTGCTATTTTCCCGGCGGGAAAAATAACTCTTGCGCCAGGCGCAAATCAATAAGGGGTTGGTCTGAGGTAGGTTCATTATTCATAGGTGTGGTTTGGGCATAACGTCAAATAAACCAATCAGAACGTCATCCAACATTTCCTTTCAACGCAAGGGCGCAAGTTCCATGGCCAGTTGCTATTATTATGACGGATTTACCAGGCGCACGCCAGGAGCGGTTCACAGCCGAGGAGACCGATGTTCTTGTAAGAGCAGTCAAAGACAGAGAAGTTGTTTTGTATGGGGATAGGAGAAACGCGCCCAAATCAGCGTCGGTTAAACAGGCGTGGGAGGAAATAGCCACAATTGTCTCATCAGCTGGCATCCCCAGGACGTTGCGCCGCTAGCGCTACAATGATGTCAGGAGACGGGGGAATCCCAAGCTTGCCAGAATAAATCGGGCATGCCGTGTACCGGGAGGTGGATCTGCCTCTACACATGACCTGATGCCAGCAGAGGACATCGCTGCGTCCACCCTCACCGCTGAAAGCCAAGTAACGCAAGCAGTCCAACCCCAAAGTTCACTTACAAATCAAGTTCACATACATTAAGGTTTCTTATGAAAACATTTTAATTATTATTTACATAAAATAAATGTAATACAGCCACACAACAAACTTATGAAAATATTTTAATCGTTATTTGAATGATAATTTTTTAACTCAGCCACACAATAATTAAAAACTATCACCACAATGCTCACCACAATGATTCCCCTTATCTCATGTGTTAATATTTTTTATTGTAACAATTAATGATTTGCAAAAAGAACTGTTGCATCTGTGTAGATTAGATAAGCAAAGTTTGTGCGTGTTGTGCACGCTATACATTATGGTCAAGCATGCGCCCTTAAAATAGCATAATGAACAACGCGCAACTGACTTTAGACTACTTTTTTCTGGTCAGTGGCGCAATTGTTTTTTGAAACTGCAAAATAGCATCAGGGATGGTTTGCGCCAGAACACGCCTCATTTTTTGCGCTGAACCGCACAGGAAGTGCAGGTTTATTTCCCTAGTTTGCCGACGTGCATCTGTGGAGGGAAAAAACCCCGCTGTGCACAGGTGCAAAATACAAATGATACATGCGTCACTGACAAAGTCAATTGCGCTGGGTGCAAGATAGGGCCCTTAGAGTCTCTGCATATTTAAGAGTTTATAAGCAGAGAAAAAAATATAGATCGATAAAAAAAATCCCAGTTTTGCTTGAAAGCAGAGGGTCTGTTCTTTCATTTGATACATTTGTATGTTTCTATATTTTTAGACGAAAATTTTTCCTAAAAAGGCATTTTGTGAAACTTTTGTGAAAATCACAAAACATGCTGGCGGGCAACTTTTTAAAAAGTTAATATCTCAATTTTCTATGGTGTGACAAACCGTAAGCACATTTAATATCAAACTTTACACGGACATTAATTAAAACATGTGAACTTTTATTTTGGCATCAACACCCCTGTTAAGATACTTTCATCGTTCATTTTGAATCTCGACAGTCCCAGGAACATTTACTTTTATTGTATGGGGAGATTCATTCTTTGGTGAACTAGATTCAAGCATCTTTTGCCTGTAACTCTGTGTTAGGGTTTCAAACAAAGCCTGCAGCAGATAAACCAGACTTCACTCTAAAGGAATTTACAGCAGGTCATTCAGTAATGAGTCCACTGACTTTATGACTGTTTCTCTCTGTTACCATAGCAAACATCTGCTGTTTCTCTTACATACATTTATAGAAGCAGTTGTGGACATCTTGTGATCAGGGCTGGACATCTATAACCTCAGCTGTCTGCATGAAAGAAGCTATAAGGATTCAAATCTTCTCTGATGGCACAGCCTGTGTACACAGGTATCTCACAAAGACTGACAAAGACGTTTAACCAAACGTCTTATGATGTACAATCCAAGCCAGTATGAAACAATACTTAATGTGAAAATGCTTACAAATAATTAGAATCTTTCTTTCTTTTTTTACATTACGATACATATTAAGAAATTTTGAGGCCATGTGAAATATTAAAATGAAATATTCAACTCATTTAAATTATGCAAAATATATTTTTATTAGCTTCTTTTGTTCTTGGTGAGAAAATTTGTGCTAAATATCACTGTGAATGATCTACCATATACAGACATGTAAAAGCATGTGCAAAAACGCTCAGCAGATGCAAAGTAGAAAGTAGGAAAGGAAGGAATGCTGTTAAAAGTCGACTATGTCAGAAAAGCCATGGGTGGGATGTACCCATGCTTTTAACACATATACTAACGCACAAACATAACACCTTTGTTTCCCAGACAGGATCTTTATTGAGACAAAATGACATGGTCCCAAGAACAAACAGCTGTTTTAAGAGTTTTTTTCATGTATGCATGTGGACATGGACAGTGAACTGACGATTAAGTGTTCAAACATGCAAAGTTTTGCAAAAAAAAAAACAAAAAAAAACACAGCAGATGGTGTCTTGAAGCGAGAGAAACCACTTCACATGTTGGGTGAACCCAGAGGAAGCCACAGTCTGTACTGCTGAACCACACCGAAGTGCAACAACTCAACTTTTTAAGTTTGCAAGTAATCACTGAAATCTTCAAACTTGCATCAGACGAAAACTTGTAAGCTTTCAACTTTGGCTCAATAAGATGGAGGATCTGTCAGCTATTTTAACAGTGTTTACCCAATTACTACAAACTCAGTGTAAGTGCTTTCAGTCCTGTTGGATGTTCACAGAGGCCATGAAATGAGTCGGCAGGACCATTAACTTTGGGGATTGAGGCGAGTTGAATACCTAGGGTTGGTGGCTGAGATACACAAACAACTTCTCCAAGTTTAGGACTGAAGATGGATGAAAACTGGCTAGTGTGATGCAAACTAGTTCGGCCAAAAATGATATTAAACCCATGATTTACTCACCCCAAGCTGTCCGAGTTGCATATGTCCATCGTTTTTCAGACAAACACATTTTTGGATATTTTAGAAAATGTTTTAGATCTTTCAGTTGATTAAATGTAATGTTACAGGGTCCACGACCTTCAAGTCCAAAAAAAGTGCGTCCATCCTTCACAAAATAAATCCAAACGGCTCCAGGCTGATAAACAAAGTTCTTCTGAGGGTAATCCGTGCGGTGTTGTTGTAGAAATATCCATATTTAAAACTTTATTAACGTAAATAACTACCTTCCGGGAGCCCTCCGAATATGTCAAACGTTACCAAGAAAAGTGCGTACACTACGCTAATACTCTCTCCTGAATACAAAGGAGTCTAAGATGGCGGCGCTACCGGAAGGTATTGATTTTCGTTAATAAAGTTTTTAATATGGATATTTCTACAACAACACCGCGCGGATTACCCTCAGAAGACCTTTGTTTATCATCCTGGAGCCGTTTGGATTTATTTTGTGAAGGATAGATGCACTTTTTTTGGACTTGAAGGTCGTGGACCCCGTAACATTACATTTAATCAACTGAGAGATCTAAAACATTTTCTAAAATATCCGAAAATGTGTTTGTCTGAAAAACGATGGACATATGCAACTCCGACAGCTTGGGGGTGAGTAAATCATGGGTTTAATATCATTTTTGGCCGAACTATCCCTTTAACACCATCCGAGATACGTGAGCATCACTGATATGGTAACATTGTAGTTGATCATTACTGTAGTGTCGTCTATTTCTGATTTTCCAACCCTTATTCTTATTTAACCAAACTCATGCTCTATCAAATGTATATGACTGTCTTTTCCAGTAATATAACTAATTTTAAATTAAATTGGAGTCAAAATTGTGTTTTTATTATTTTAATGTAATAATTCATTTGGCATGTGCCTTGCATGACCCTTTCATGTGTAAGTGTGCTGTTATAATCAGAATAATCTACAATGTGGACCAGATTTGATGTCAGTCTAGATCAAGCCTCTTATCATCAAGACATAGTTCACTACTGAACCTACCTGTACCTCCACAGATTGGGAACTGAGGTCACATGGTGGTTTAAGGGCTTTGGGGCGAGTGGCCAGCCAGTAGGTTGTGATGGCAGCAAAGGCACCCATGCCCATGAGAGTGTTGGTAGGTAAACTACGCACATACTGTCTCAAGTCGTCCAGCTCTGGTATCCGCAAGTGGCGGATCAGATCCTGGGCCTGCATCGCTCCGCCGCGGTGGGAAACACTTAGTGCAGCTTGGTGAAGACTGTGAGGAGAAATGCAAAGAGGAGACTTTTGGTGTTACATGTTTGTTTAAGAGAAAAAAAAACATTTTTGGAAAGAATTTTTAAAGATCTATCAAACAATGACAGTTCAATACATCAATAATAAAAATGTATTTAACAACATTTAATTATAGTATATAAACTACAATACCCCAAAACGTATAATTTATTTATATATTTTTTCATATATTTAATATTCATTTTACTCAAGTTACAATACAAATCCACATTCTCTAACCACTTCTGGCACAAATGCATTTCATTCTCTCCAGTTCTTTTTATCTTCTCTGTATAATTAAAACCCATACGAAATTAAAAGATTCAAATCGTGACCAAATATAATTTCATGATGCATTATATTTCTGAAACAAACAGAATTAATCTCATTAAATATTTACATTAAACTGAGATTAGTAAGAACTGGCCCTACAGCTTTATTGCAAACACAAAGCACCTTCTTATTTTGTTCTTTATGGGGAGCAGGATCAACATCAGGCACACAAAAAGCACACAAATCACACAAATATGTTATTATACACCATTTACGCATTTAGCAGATGCTTTTATTCAGCACCTGACAGTGTATTCAAGGAATATGTTAACCCAAGGTACATTCAAACCCAGAAACCCAAGAATCAAACACATGACCTTTGCAACGCTAAATGTGCCTTCACACTGCCGCTGGCGAGGGTGTCAAAGTGGCTGGAAGTCATTCATTTTCAATGAGAGCTCCAACGACGAGTAGCGGCGTGTTTTGGACGGTGTGAGTGTCGATTAGAGTTAAAATCAGCAGCAACCAATTGGAAGGCGGAAACATTTGGCGGTAACTAGAGGTCGACATTTTTTTTCTCTGGCCGATGCCGATTCCGATGTTTTGAAATCAGGGCCGTTATATGATGCCGATTTACTTGGGCAATATGTTTGGCCAATTATCAAAATGTCCTCATCATTAGCAGATATTTTGAATGTAAAAATGTAACAATTTAAGCCAAAGTATTAAAAAAATTATGACTTTCTGAAGAGCTTTACAAACCATTCATTTTTCTGACACAGATATTTCCTCTGCTGTAATTATTTCATGCTCTTTGCTCTGCCATGGCTTTTATTGCTTTGTAGGATAAAATTCTTCTTTGGTAGACCTAATAAATTATTTAATCATCATAAAGTTAACATAGTAAACGTCTATTTTGTTTAGTTTAGACTGTTATTAAGAGCAAATCAAAAAACTACCAAAGCACATTTATATTCTCATTTCTGAGGCATCAGTAATGCAATGACTTTCCAACTGCAAGTTAGGCTTTGTTTACACAACGAGTTAGTAAAAAAAGTTTTTATTTGCATTTTTCAAGATTTCAAGTTTAACTTTTAAAGGTGCCATAGAATGTAAAACTGTATTTGCCTAGCTATAGATTATACATTTTTTGAGGGGGTATAATCTATACAGCAAAAGAGCGCTTACGCTTCAATATTAGATTAACAAGACAGCGGACTCTGTGGTTGCTTAGCAATATAAAAAGCTGCGTCGCACTGCTCTTTTTTAAAAAAGGCAGCGCGTCGCACCTTGCGTTTCAAAGTGTTTAAAGCGCGGTTGGTGTGATTAGCCCCTTATTGATGTTAGGTATATACAGGTATATTTTGCAGGCCTATACTGAAAAAAACCCCCACAAACCTTCCATTCAGAAACGTCCATTAATAATCTCCAAACAATTGATTATTCCTCAAAATCTGTATGCAGGCTCAAACATAAGTTCTGTTTGCATACACACAGAGCTACTGAAAAGAACTGCTCTGTGAAACAGCCAATCAGAGCAGAGCTCAACATTATTATTCATGACCCTTTTAATTGATCATTTCACTGTAAGGGCAAATCCTAGGGTTGTAATGGACATGTAAAACCATCTCTGAATAATTTTTGCCCTTAATAAAGACACAAACCTTAAATGTAGATATCAGAGAACAATTTAACATATTATTTCAATGCATTCTTTGGCACCTTTAAGTTATCTTTCATTCCTGTTTTACTTTGTCTTCTTTGTTCGCTCTGTCTGCAGAGAATAAAGGATTCTTTGGCTATAATAATAAATTCAATAAATATTTCATACCCATCAGTCCATAGCCTCCGGCAGTGGTTTCTCTGTACAGCCTTTCATAATTATAGAAAGTCAGAAGCCCTCATTCAGTGCAGATCTCAGGAAAATTTCTACTAGTGCAAGCCTTTATTTAAACACTGATAGCTTAGTGGACAAATGAAGCGTTTGCCAATTAAAGCTGACAAGGCAATCTTCAGTTTACAGAGGGTGAAAATGAGTGATAAAGCATGTGAACATCACTATTAATGTCCTGCCGATAACATGCTGACAGTCACAGAGCTTTGTGTGATATCCAACTTCTCACCTAGATCTATAAATACACCACCATCCAAAACAGTGCTGATCATATGATAGTAAGCATAGGAAACTACGCAGAGAGAAATACAACAGGTGTTTGTGTTTTTATAAGTAACTTTAACAACATATCTATAATAAATCGCTTGTTATACCATTGCTATTCAAGTCCCTTTCGATACTAACTGAATAGATACCAATGTAAAACATCTCTAGAAAACCAGCATGTTTTTATAATTTACAGCATACTTGAAAAAAGGACAACAGTAATGTACGGTAATTTATAAACCTCATCTCTTCTGGAATAGGATACCAACTACACAATATAGCAGAATTTATTTAAGCAAAGCTCAAGATCAGATCAGTGTAGCAAAGACCCAACATGCAAACTTTTTCCTTTGACCTTAAGTCGTCCATACCACCCTTGAACTGCACGCAGAAGATATGCACACAGACCAACTCATGCCCTAATGCTAAAAACCAACCAGATCGCTTTTCTAGAGCAAAAAATGTATCCATTTAATAAATCCTAATCATCAACCTTGTAAAGGTATGCACACATTTCTTAGCTTATTTCTATGAAGGACCAAAAGCGAGAGATCAAAACACTTACTGTATATCTTTAGTTCCTCTGCACAGAAATCCTGTGTCTTAATAAAAATAACCCTAATGTCTTATATACACTCCACTTAGTTTGCACACACATCTAAAGTATGTTGCTGTGGTTAAACTGACCTATAATACAGTGCTAAAGGAAACTATCTGCTATGAATAGTAAAATGACCCAACAGCCACATGGGTCTCTCTCTCTTTCACACATCAATCTCTTTCCTAGTTCTTTCCTGTATATCACCCCAGCTCTACGAACATCTCATGTCGAATGCTTTTCATCTGTTGTCTCTTTATTTATGCCACCATGTAATGTGTGTGGGTTTGACAGAATGTATCCAAACACACAGAGATACAGGCATCCCACACCAGAACATACGCATGGCACCTGCTTTTATCTTAGAAGCAAACACAATACAGTCATTCACAAAGATAAGAGATAAAAACATTCCACATGTGTCAGGACGTTGGATATTTATATGGTTGAATCTCACAGAACCTGTCAAGAACATGTTTAAGTAATATTTAATGTCAATGGGAATATATTGGTCTACCAAATATGACAAAATTGGGAATATCCTAATGGAAAGGACAGTCTGTGATATAACCTTCATTATTGACTGAGTAAGGCCATGTCAAAGATTGGAATCAATGATTGAAATCAAACATTGATGCTACTAATAGCCTACATTAGCGTGAATAGTACAGACAGGACCACAAATGTTTTAGTTTAACCAATTTTCTGTACATCTTTAATTTATTGTAATTACATGTGTTATATCAGCCTCCTATTCCCAATTGCTTTGTTGCTTTCTCAGTATCTGCATCGGCCATTAAAAAACATAGTATTTCTATATCCTATATCTAGGTATTACTAAATTAAAGTGAAAGGAGGATCCTTAGAGCCAAAACCCTTTACTATGAACAGTATTTATTTCTATTGAATTAGAATTTGGGGGGTAAATGTGCTTAAAGGGATAGTTCACCCAAAAATGAAAATTCTGTCATCATTTACTCACTCTCATGTTGTTACAAAACTGTATAAATGTCTTTGTTCTGATGAACATGGAGGAAAAAATTTTAAGAAATGTTTGTAACCAAACCGCTCGTGAATACCATTTACTTCTATAGTATTCTTTTTCCAATACAGTCTCCTGAAGATGCGTATAAACAGCACGAAGTGTAAAACTCGTGAAATACATACGCCAAATTCCACTTTGGCGTGCATATGATACGCCAGTCCCTCCCATTCACTTAAACGGTGCATCTTTTTTTGTTGTTTTATTTATTGGTTTCTCTATTTCTTTCTGTTTTTTAAACCATTTTCGCTTGGGTTTAGGGTTAGATTTTATATTTGCTTAATGAGGTTATTTAATATACAGGTTTCTCCATGTTTTTGTCCATATTTAAGCCATGGTCGCTTGGAGTTGGGGTTAGAGTTGGGGTTAGGATGTCAATTTTATATAACAAAAAGTTGTTCTAACCCTAAACCCAAGCGAAAATGGTAAAAAAAAGCAAAAAAATTGAGAAACCAATTAATAAAAGGACAAAAAAATGCAACGTTTAAGTGAATGGGAAGGACTGGCGTATCATATGCACGCCAAAGTGGAATTTGGCGTATGTATTGCACAACTTTTACACTTCGTGCTATTTATACGCATCTTCAGGAGACTGGGCTACTATGGAAGTGAATGGGGTCCACGAACAGTTTGGTTACAAAAATTTCTCAAAATATATTCCCTTGTGTGAGTAAATGATGACAAATTTTTGGGTGAATTATCCCTTTAATTGTCATGATAATAATACAAATATTCATTATATTTAGATGTCTTTCAAAGTTTGTGTTCTATTGTGTTAACGTGATACTGCTGTAATAGTGACTTCACCGTATAATTCATAACAGTGTCCACACTTCTGAGAAGGTGAAAGTGAGTATGTGCGTATGTTTGTTTCCACAGCTGTGTGTGTATGTGTCTGGATCACAGATGGGAAATGTCACGCCGGTCATATGACAGGTCAGGCAGTGTATGCCGTCAAGTGAAACCCAACCTCTCTCCATACATGGAATGTTACAATCTCAAACCAATGACAGATACACTTACAATCACCCCACTGAGAGTGAGACAGATAGAAAGACAGACAGACACACAGAATGTGACTTTTATTTCTTGAAAGTTATTATTTTGTATTCTAGTACATTTTAGTCAAAGCGAACAGTTTGAGACATTGTTGAAAAGTGATGATGAAACATGTAAACAAAATCCACAGCAATGAGGTTAAATGGAAAGTAAATGCAAACTTTCACTCTCCGATATGATTTTTTTTGGAGACAAATGCACAGAAATCTCACATATGTCTCCAGTAAAGTTTCAGAAGAATCAGAAGTGTCACAAACTATGCTCAGATTTGCCAAGTCTGCAATCAAAAGACTCAAATTGGCTCAAATTCATGTACATTTCTATTTCTTTTAAGCAATTTTAGTATAAGGTTCGAAACAAAGGTGATACTTAAATGAAACATAACTGAACATTCAATCAAACCTCCTGAGTATGCGAGAAACCTGTTCTTTCTTTAAGAAAAACATATGAAGCAAGAGTTTCGGCATAGTTTGCAAATGAGCTCTATTCAATTTCATGTCCAAAAGAAAATTGAGATTTGGAAAGGATCCGATTTGTAATGTTTCGGCACATGGGGGAAAACAAAGGGAGGAAGCAAGAAGAAGTAAACGGGTATTTCTTGCGAAATTAGACTTATGAGGTGTCATGAAACATTTTGATGAAAAAAGTAGTATCAAAATAAGAAGCATACAGTTACTAAAATCTCTTCATGTAATATTTTGCACATGATTTCAAATGACATCATACAAACCAATTTAGTTTTTTCCCCTAAATTTTCATAACCACAACGTGTGCATAATTGGATTTGGGTTCTTTGACATAGAAATATTTATAATAAAAAAATCTAAAAAAATAAAAAGCTACAGTGCATGTTATACAGTAAAGAAACATGTGGTATTTGGTGATCATTGGTAAATGTAGTGACAATAATAAGGAATATAAATGTGTTCAAGACGGGACATAATTAACTGTGATACTCAAGATGGCTACCAGGTAAGCAGTTCTTATTTTTCCTCTCCAGATAAAAGTTGAAATTGTGTACCTAAACAACTTTTTGGTTCTCATTACCGAAACATGAGTTTGTAAATGCATATATTTAATGTAAAATCATGTTGCAGTAATGATAATTTTTGATAATGATAATCTAAAACATTTTAATAATTCTATAGGACATATTTTTATATCCTCTAAAAATAATGGTTAAAGTAAGTTCAGATCTTAATCTTATATGTATATATATAATTATATGTATATAAATAATATACACGTTAACCGATTACATTTAACAAGTCTGAGGTAGAGGTTTAATGGAGTTAATGGAAAAGCCAAAGAAAGAAAGAGTGAGAGAGAGGAAGAGGGACAGAGAAAGAAAAGATTAAGGCAGAACAAACAGCTGTATACCCAACTTAAAACACACTTCACGTACATGTATATTAATGCTTTTCTGCATGTTTCCTGGTCAAACCACCACATTTATATTTCAGTTCTGTAAAAGCTTCCTCTGCTTTTGGACACACAAGAGCTCACTTAAACTTCATGCTAACAGAGTCAACTGAGCACTTAACTTTACATATTTCGATTCATGGGACAAAGAAAGCTGCAAACTGCAAAATAAAATGTATGTACTGTATATCATGTATGTTTTTTTTATTCCCATGTAAAGAGCAGCTTGTGTGGTGTCTCCTGCATCTGCCATGCTATCTTTTGACTGGCTGTAGGTAGCTAAGTTAGAGGAGGTTGACTCGCAGCACTCAACACGTGTTTTTTCCTGCTTGGCAAGCCGACCGGATGTGACATGGGGGCATGGCAGCATCAACGATTATTATTCAAAGTTTGAGGTTTTGACTTAAAATCGAAATCGTGACACATTTAATCAACAACACAGGAACATTGTTAGGGATTTTTCGTTTTTCAAAATATAAGGCTACAAGGTTGAACATTAGCAATAGCAAACAAGTCAAAATGAACATTTAGTGTCGTCACAATTAATGTGTGCACCCTAAATAGCATTTTTTATTTGACTAAAGATTATTGTAATGATATTGTTATGTTCCATTTTCTCCATGGTTTATGAGTGCATCATAGCAGCTGTGAAACTATTTATGGACAGCCTGAAGGAGAGAAAGCTAAAGCTGGCTGACCTATGTGAGTGACCTAAACATAGACTCAACTACTGACAAGTGCATCTACATATCAATCGGGCTGAATTTGGGTTAATTTTAACCACTTACGGCAATCCAAGGTAAAGTCTCGATTGTCTTCGTGGTTGAAACAATTTTTCCTGTAGTGCCCGGTGTGCAGGGGCGTAACTATCGGCAAGCAGGGTAAGCGGTGCTTACGGGCCCGGACCAATCAGGGGCCCGCCCGACTGGAAAAATTTGATTGACAGTCGGCGGGCCTTATCACATATTCGTTACTACACGCTGTTCTCAGGCTTTCTTATGGGTTTTCAATAGGCTTGTTCGACTTCATGCGGCGCCACAAGAACCGGCATCCGGATGACGTCAAAGTTCCGCAAGAGCGATTTAAAAGCAAACTCCTCCGTATGGTTTCGCAAATCACTCTCGCGGTAGTTTGACGTCACCCAGCTGTCAATTCTTGCGGCGCATGAAGTGGAACAAGCCATCGCACAATGAAATCACCGCTAGCGATAGAGCCCAACCAATCACAGCCCAGAGATTCTGTGCACGTTTGAAATCGGCCGGTTTGTATCTTTTGGTTTCTAGCACAAACAAGAAACGATAACGCTTTAAATACCCAAACACTATACCAGACACCTAAAGCAAAGCACAAAAGTGCAGCAGTAAGTAAACACATGATTTTAACCGTATGGATCGATCCTGCGTATGTAATGATTGAGCTGTGTTTTGTCTGAAGTTTAGAGCTCCTGTGTGCATCATGCCATCCAGAACTGAAGCCCGGAAAATACCTCTACAAATTATAATGTGGTTATAAAGTAACGCTATAGCCTATAATGTAAGTGAGCATCTTTTTTCTGTATTTAGACCTATGTGTGTGTAGTTATAGCAGTGAGTAACAATGTGTTATAGTGTGCTGTCACCAGCAGTGTTTTTTCATATGTTATGGTGCGCTGTCACCAGTGTTATGTTTTTGTTGTGGTGCGCGTAGGCTATTTCTGATTTTGTCAGTCATGTAATGTCTCTATGATTCTGTCCTGTCCTATTCATTGTAGCCTGCTTGTGGACATTGCGTCATCACGTGCTGTAGTAAAGGGCCCGTCTTGATAATCCTGCTTAGGGGCCCGGTGTTGGCTCGTTACGCTGCTGCCGGTGTGTTAAGAGCGTCTGAATCTGTTGAAAATGTACGATCAGCAATCCTGTTGTGGAGGGAACCTCGAGGACAAACACACAAGCACACTGTAGATGTCACACAGTCACGTGAAACAAAATGATACCTAATCAGAAAGCGAGATGATAAGAGGAAACCATAACAACCGCAGTCATGGCGCAGCAGGCAGTCCAAAGTAAGATAGACATCAGAGATGTAAAAAGCAGTCTACAGTATTAATGACATTTCTTTGTGCTTGTCGTCCGTCATGTTTGTTTACTGTGAAGTCACGTTTGAACACGAGAGAAACATCACAAGATTTTAGCGAGATTTCCTTTGTTCTCTGTCGAGACTTGCGTTGTTTGTAAAGGGGGTTTAAAGATGTCTGTGATGACCACAGGAACAAAACTTTTAAATTGTAAAAAATTGTTTCATCATATTTGTGGTTTCTATCATTTAAAAAATCTGATAAGATTTATAAAATCTTTTAGTGTGGCCCTAGCTTTACACAGATAAGTGCTTGTACATGCTGTAATTACTTAGTCTGTCCAGCAGGGCATGCTCTATTGTTTACTACTGGCGACCAATGCAGGTAACTGTAGTGTCACCAGTACAGGATTTGTGAAAAAAACATCTTTTGGATGTTTTTATGAATTCAATTAAGTAGTGTACCAGTCATTAAAGGAATAGTCTACCCTTTTGCCATATTAAACTATGTTATTACCTCAACTTAGACGAATAAATACATATCTATCTTTTTTCAATGCGTGCACTGTACAGCGCGTCGTGAATGTGTTAGCATTTAGCCTAGACCCATTCATTGCTATGGTACCAAACAAGGAAGCCACCAAACACTTCCGTGTTTTCCCTATTTAAAGACTGTTACATGAGGAGTTATACCAGTAAGTTTGGTGCCACAAAATAAAACTTTTTTTTTGTACCATAGGAATGAATGGGGCTAGGCTAAATGCTAACACATTCACAACGTGCTGTACAGTGCACGCATTGAAAAAAGATAGGTGTGTATTAATTTGTCTAGGTTGAGGTAATAACATAGTTTAATATGGCAAAAGGGTAGACTATTCCTTTAAGTAGACAGTACCAGTCAAAAGTGGGAATGTGTGCGAATAGGAAGTGTCCAAATTTATACTGTACCATATCGGTCGGGCTCTAATACATTTGGTACCAAAATGTACCTTTGAGGTTCCAATATGCACTCTTTGGTACCAGTATATACTGTACCTCTGTGGAACTAATATGAACTCTTAACAAAGGTATACTTTTTGAAAGGGTACCGCGCCCCAGTGACAGCTAGCGACCTTTTTACAAGATAAACAGACTAGAGGAAGAAAGCAGGCGAATAGCTTTTCTATTATTTTTTGTGCATTGGTAAGTTTTGTATGATATATTACCCTGTCTTCAGTATACCCAGTTGCTTTCATCTTTCATAAACTACAAATAAAGACACTCCAGCCTAGATTGTGGTCTAACTTGGCCATACTTAACCCTTTGTCAAAAGTTGAACCACACCTAGAAAATATAAAAACGAGCTAAAGCAGAATACTACACAAGCAACTTCCTGTAGGCCAGAGGGTGAATTTGCTCTCCGCGAGAATAAAGACTTAAACAATAAACTGATATTCATTTCAGAAGATCTGAAACTTAAAACAGGCTGACTGACATGTTTTTGTCTATGTGCACTCTCAGGAAAAAAAATGTACATGAAGGTACCAAAGTTGTCACTGGGGTGGTACCTTTTCAAAAAGTACACTTTGTTAGCTAAAGGGTACGTATTGGTACTTCAAAGGTACATACAGTATCTGTACCTAAATGGTACATATTAGGACCTTTTTAAAAAGATACTGTTCCAGTGACAAATAGATACAACTTGTGTACCTTTGTCTCCAAGTGTGGGACTGTCTCAATTGTTCATCAGTCCCTGTCCCTCACTATTTACTTTAATAGGCAACTATTGTAACAGTACCCTCCAAAAAGTTATATCAACAGACTTCAACAAATTACAGAATAATAATGAGATCAAGAAAAGGTGAAGAGTTATGTTTCCAGTGCTGGGTGTAACCTCAAGGCTATAGACCAAGGTTTGAGACACCTGCTACAGTGTATAGACTTTCCACATAGAAGGGTTAACATGACCGTGAATCCATGATGCATAACAAACCACCTCCTTGAAGAGAAAATAGGGAAACCATGTAATCTCAAACCGCTAGACTGCCAAAATTCCAAATATTCCGACCTCCAGAGAGTGTCCGCTGCCGACATTCTGCATTTCTGTGGTTTACAGAAATCCGTACATCTGCTCAAAATTTTTTAATATCAACCCACTAGCACACGACACAATAACTATCTGTTCAGCACAAAATAGGGAATATGGAAAAGAAGGAATATACAGTGATCAGGAGAATGATACAGCCGTCTTATATAGAGCAAAATCAAAAATGTATAATAAAAAAGTGATGTGTGCTTTCAATCTTGAACAGGTGTGAATTCCTTGGATTATTATTTGTAAAAATTAATATGCTTCCTCTGAGGAGCTCAGATCCTCTGGAAAAAGGAAGTCATTTTTTCCACCGCATCAACCAAATAAGGTCAAATTATTTCTGGCAGGAGGTCTGCTTGTCACCTGTTGCATAAGCAAGCTCTGTTGGGATGCTTTTTAATTTTCTTTATTAGATTAAAAGTCAGCGTGTTACTTTTATGTCAGCTTCATTTTAGGGCACTTATTTTAGATTATGCTGATTAAATCAGGCACACTGTATGAGTTTATTTATTTATTTATTTAAGGATAGCCCCTTGAGATGATCCATCTCTTTTTCGAGGGGGTCCTAAAGCACAGAGATAGCTGTGTCATATACAACATCACAATACGTCCCACAATATACAACAAACTCATAACAATAACACATACACAATAAACGAATAACAATTGTCCTGCTTAACACGTCCCCCAGCCCTGTTCCCTCAGAATCCTCACCTTTTAATGGTGACATTATATTTTACATTAGATACATTTACATTAGATAAACATTAAGTCACTATCCTTTGTGAAAATTTGACATAAAAAAAAAAAAAAAAAAAAACATGACATTTATAATATAATATAATATAATATAATATAATACATCAGTAACAAGTACAAGGCATATTTAAATAAAAATATAATGAAGATTTATACAATTTTTGTGTCGTTATAGAGCGAAGAGCAGCTGGCAAATTATTCCAGTCTGACGCAGCCTTAAAACAAAAGGCCTTCTTTCCCGTTTCTCTTTTAACTGAGGGAACTTGAAAGAAAGGAGATGTTAAATTTCTGAGAGCATATGATGATCTATGTGGTACCAGGTATTGTTTCAGATAATAAGGGAAATCATTATAAATGCACTTAAAAATTAAAATTAGCCAATGGAATATTCTCCTTTCTTTCGGCTGCAGCCAATTAAGAGAATTATACATTAAGCAGTGATGAGTATTGTAATGACACTTTAAAACAAATCTGCATAGTGAGTTAGTTAATATAGTTATAGGTTTAAGGGCAGACTCTGTTGCATTTTGGTAAATTACATCCCCATAATCAATTATTGGCAGAATAAGTTGCTGTACTATTCTTTTCCTAATCAGTTGTGTAAAGCTATTGATTGATCTATAAAGCTGACCGAGACATGCATAAACTTTTTTAGTTATATAATCAATGTGTGGTTTAAATGTAAGTTCTGGGTCAACCCACACCCCCAAATATTTAAAAGAGTTTGTACTTTCAAGTTGTTTTCCATCTGATAAATATATGGTCATGCTCTGCAAATTTAGATCCAAGCACTTTGAAAAAAGCATACTGAAAGATTTTTTATTATTTAAAATAAGATTATGCTGAGTGAGCCAAGATTGTATTTGATTAAAATCAAACTGAAGTGACTCTTGTATATTGTATATATTTTTGTTTGAGCTATAAATAACAGTGTCGTCAGCATATAAATGGATTTTACATTTTTCTATTATTTTAGACATATCATTTATATAAATTGAAAATAATAAGGGCCCCAAAGATGATCCTTGTGGAACACCTTTCGTAATTATATTAGTCTCTGAAGATTTACCCTGTATCGTAACAAATTGTTTTCGACAATGTAGATATGAATTGAACCAGAGTAATACATCTCTAGATGCACCAACTGAATAAAGCTTGTCCAGCAAAAGATAATGGTCAACAGTATCAAAAGCTTTAGTGAAATCTATAAAAATTGCCCCAGTAGACTCTTGCTTATCAAAACCTGTATATATATCATTGGTAAGATTAAGTAAAGCTGTTGTTGTTGAATAATTATGTCTAAACCCTGATTGACAGGGAGATAGAATATTATTATTGTTAACATATAATGATAATTGATTGAAAATTAATTTTTCAAATATTTTTTGGACAGCACATATAATTGAGATAGGTCTATAATTGTTAATGTCTGTAGAATCCCCCCCTTTAAACACTGGTGTTACTCTGGCACATTTCCAGATAGATGGCAGTGAATTGGTTATCAGAGACAAGTTAAAGAGCTCTGCCAAGGGATACATAAGAATATAATCAGCATATTTTATAAATTTTGCTTCAATGCCGTCAGGCCCAGCACTCGTATCGGTTTTCAACCTACGTATAACTTTAAGCACTTCCTGTGGTGAAGTCAATTTAAAATAAAAAGAATGTAAGGGTGTTTCATTTTGGTAAGTTGCATTCCAATACGGTGTTGGTCGGGACTGACTAATATTTAAGAAATGTTCATTAAAAATATGGGATATTTCTTCTGGTTTAGAGACAAAATCATCATTTACACAAATCTGTTTAATCAGATTTTTGTTGTTGCGATTAAGAACTGCATTTAGCTTTTTCCAAAATTGCCTTGGGTTATTGGTTTCTTGGGACAGGCTATTTTTATAATAATTGGATTGAGCATTTCTAGTCTTAGTTTTGCAGTCATTACGTAAGCACCTATAGATCTCCCAGTCATCAGGGTGTCTACTGTTATGATATTTATCCCATGCTTTATCTCTTAGTTTATACTGGCTCAGTAAATCAGAGCTCAACCAAGGCAGAGTCCTTCCCTTAACCCTTTGAATTTTATATGGAGCATGTTTATCAATCACATTCATTACTTCAGAATAAAAAAATTCCCAGGCATCTTCAATTGAAGGAATTAATAACATACGATCCCAATGTATATTGAGCAAGTCATTTCTAAAGTGGTTTAAATTAAATCTTTTACATTGCCTAAATTTTATAAATTTAGGCAGTAATTTTGGTACTCTAATTTTCCATACACAGTATACAATGGAATGGTCACTCATACAATCCGACATTACCCCCGATGTGATTATTCGTTCTGGATTGGTGACCAAAATCCAGTCCAAAAGTGATGACGATTGGCCATTAACCCTGGTAGGCTCATTAATTAGCTGTGATAGATTTACACTTTTAATTAAATTTTTGTCCTTAATAGATGAATGGTCAAGCCAATTCCTATTGAAGTCACCTAAAATTATTAATTCTTTAGTATTGCTTTTCTCTAATGAGCCAATTGTATTTAGGATATTTGACAATGAGTCAATTGGAGCAGAAGGAGGCCTATAAATACTACCCACAATTAGTGTCTTATTGGCATGAAATGTTATTTTAACAAAAATACTTTCAAAATTAATTGGCTCAATTGAAGATACAATACAGTTGGAACTGAGGCTCATGTCCACATAGATCGCTACCCCACCTCCTCTAGTACCTCTGTCAGCTCTATATACTGTAAATCCTTCAATTATTATTTCAGTATCTGCAATATTAGAGTGTAACCAAGTTTCAGAGATTGTTATGATGTTTGGTTTGTAGAGAGTGACCCAGGCCCGTAAAAGGTTAATTTTAGAGGGTAAACTCCTTATATTTAAATGAATGATTTTTAAGCCTTTTACAAGTTCTATTATATTATCTAATTTAATATATTCTTAAGAGTGAAATTTCATTGGGATAGGAGTTAGGCGATGGAAAGCAGGGCAGCCTAGAAAAACATACACACACAAAACAGACATAGAAGTACATTCTGTCACAAACATAAAAATCCAAAGACAAAGACAAACAAAGACTTGCGTGAGACATATTTTGTATTCTTACACGTTTCAGCAGATCCAGGTATCAAAAAAAAGAAAAATGGAAATAATGGCTTATTTTCTAATGGAAGCAAGTATTTACAGTGTTCAGTCTATGTCCAGATAAGTTCAGTATTACATCCTGATAGATAAGGCCACATTGACCGTTCATAGTACTCACTACTCCGTAGATAAAAGAGACTCGTCCCGACAGATATAATTCTCCGCGTCATCTGGACAGCGAAAGCTTCTGGCTTTTCCGTCCTCGAGTATCCGTAACACAGAGTTAAATGGCTTGTTAAGAGTGCCATGTGATTAGCAGGAGGTTAAACGACAAGGAGTGATGGTACGACATACCGCGGACAATGGATGCATTGTTTCCCCATCCGATTACTTCTCTATTAACTAATTAACTAACAAAAAAACTCTGCTCAGCGCGCGTCTTGAAACGCGTTCCACCTCCGCCCCTCTTTTGTCTCTAATCTTCACAGCGGATCCCCGCGTATCTTCAGGCATTGGAGTATTAAGTAAATGACACCAGATAACGCATCTCTTGCATGAACGTGTTTCAAATAAGCATGTTCTTACTGATCATTGCGCTCGGTTTCCCAAACCATACAAACCCGCTGCATTAAAACGCATTCCTCTGCTGTGTGATGACACGTCGTCATCAGTGCATTCAATGTTAAATCGAGCATGCATAAGTCTGAAATTAATCGATACGATCGTTTGCATTAAACGCGAAAAAGTTGGAACATTTCACAGCGGTTCAAATCAACATACAAGTTTCAATTTAAGACAAAATTAAAGTTAAATCTGACAAACCTGAACGCTGCAAATGTTGCGTCCACACAGCTGTTATTTAAGAGACGGATATGGCGCTCCGATCTGTCTGTAGATACGAAACCGGCCGCTCCACCAACCAGAATCGGCTTTACATAACGCGTATGAATTGAAAAAATGCTTTGCATTGGTCAATATTTAGGAAATATTTGCATACGCACTTTGATAAACAGATGTTATAGTAGTGTAAAGCTATTTGAAAATTCATTTATAGAAACCTGCTCTCTGATTTATTTATTTATTGATATAGCCTATATATTGTTTGTTTAATTTTTTTCTGTAAACCCTATTTTTCTTGAAATGTGTTTATTTATACAATTTATTTATGGTATGGTATTCATGTAAATGTGTTTGTAAAGCATTTCAAAGTCTTGTATGTTTTATAATCTAAATAGTTAAAGCATAAATGTTGGACACCTTATGCACTCAATAATCATAGCTTTTCAAAAGACAATGTAAGTGCAGGAAAAATATTTCTATTAACGTGCATAGGACTTTACTACAATATGGCTCCCTCTAGTGAGCAAGGGGTGCTGTGAAATTAAAGCGATTGTTATCACAGACGAATTTATGAGGAAAAAGCAAGAACTAGACACTATTAATTTCACCAGTATAATTCATTCAGTGAACAATAGTTTTATATAAGAACTTAGAGTATTTTTGAATGTTTAAGTATTATAGATGATCTATTGTGATGCGTGAACAATGCTGAATGTCTCGTGTGAAGTGATGCAGAGGAGACTCACGGTGGCGCGCGAAGCTAAAGGATTGTGTGTTTCTCTGTCCTCGGGTCACCACGGGTCAATGAATATTGCATGACAACACATCGTCCTGAGGATCAACATTTTTCCCATCATCGCAAACACACTATGACGTAATTTTACTACTGTGTTTACGGTATTCAGACAGAGTTACTTACGAACTGCAGTCACAAAAAGTAGCCTACAATACGTAGACTACGTAGCAGATAGGCCCAGTTGTTTAATAAACGATTCATAATACCCAGAAATCGTGCTAAATCATTAATTATTACTACTATCATTTTAAAGATCTCTGAAGTTAAATGATGGCGCTTAAAACATGGAGGTATGTATAAGCAAATACATAAAAAAGATATGCATATGTGCATGATGCCTACACAATCTTTGTCCAAACATAACATAAAAATAAAAGTGATGTTTTGTCTTTATATTAAGTTTTTAAAATGTCCCAAGAAATAGACATTATATCAGTAAGTTGGTTTAGTTCTCCAATTTTCAACTTATACATAAAACGTATTCCTTAAAACGTATTGGATACTTGTAGCCTACATATGACTCTGTTCTATACATTACATCCAGTTATGGTCTTAAAAAAGGTCCCTACAAATGTTATGTTTACAGAATTTAAAAAGGTAAGCAAGCATTATTTTTTGAGAATATTTTGTCTGAAAGGTTCATTATTTAGGGAACCAAAAATGGTTATATTTACTGCGCAACACCCTATTTAGAGCCTTTATTTTTAAGATTATAAATTCGAAAGGAATTCTATTTGTATAGTATTTTTTATATAAAGAAAAAATTATACGAATAAAATGTGATGTTTTGGCTTTATAACAACTTTCAATATAGGCAGAGATAAAAAAATATCGCGGAGGAAGGACTGTAGCACAGGGCAATAGTCAGCACTATTAAAATCACTCTTAAAAAACTTTGCCTTAGCAACTCCCCACACAAGCGAAAACATTCTCCTCTGTCTCAAAAGGAAAGCTCAGTCTGGTTAGATTTTAATTGAAAAGTCTTGGTTTGGTTGGGATATAAGGCGAACTGTACTGCTGTAATCAGGGTGACATGCATGACTGCGCTCTTCTAATTCTCTTTCACATGGAGAGATCCTTACAGGCAGAGTTCAGCTTTCAGGTAGCCTCCATTTAAGACTCTGATCCCTATATTGGATCATGTTTGGACAGCTTTAAGACAGCTTTCCACGGCAATGAAACATTGATACGACAATTAGGACCGTTTTAGACTTTTATAGGAAAACGTTTTTACCGAGACTCGTGACAGACTGTTAAAGTGGTTTTAAAATAAGCATTATTTTTTAATTAGATAATGCACTTATGATCGATTGTATAGCACAAATATAGGCCTACTGTATGAAGATTTAGAGAGCTTTACAATTGCTTTATTTTATATAAAAATTATTTTACACAAGAGATGGCTTGTTTAAAAATATGTCCTATTAATATTGAATAAAGCCTTTTATTATATAATTATATAGCCGCCAGATGCATATAATTAAACGAAAAAGTAGGTTTGTAGTAATGTATTAGAAATGTTAATTTAGATTGCTTTTGAATTAACTTAAATAATTGTAATAAATACTAATTAAACCAGTTTACTCTTATCAAAAGGCGAAGTTTTCATTTATTATTATTATATTTTTTTGCACAACTTGAGACAACAGAGAAACACGAGAAATACAGTTTTGTAATTTATGCAATATATATTTGTAAAAAAAAAATGGTAAGCGCATTTAAAAGTATGCATAATTATAATCTTACTAATATATGTGTTTAAATCGAACGGCGGGATGGACCTGTTGCTTAGGTTTCCAACTTTTTCCCACTCATTTTGTTAAGTGTTTCTTCCACAAATATTGCAAAACATCAGCGTTTTCTTTACATTGACAATGCACAGTAATCTTTTTGTAGTTTGTTGTTTCGGTTAATTATTACAATTAAATTGCAATGTCCTTGGAAAAAATTCTGTTGACGCATTACTAACACGTTTTAAAATAAGATCAAAAATAGTCACATTACAGAATCCAAAGCAAAGTCAAAAGATTTGTTGTGTCGGCTCCAGAGAGCGGTTGCATAAAAATTGTGGTAAATTCAACAATAAAAGTAATGGGATTTTATGCTTTAGTCTACTTCACTGGTGCTTTTCTATTGCGCGTCATGTAAAAACTTTCCATTGCTTTGAATATCCAATAAGCTTTAATTCTCTTAAAGAGAAAAAATCCCCACATCTTTGATTTTTCCCTCCACGACGCACACTCGATCTACTTTAAACTATGGCCAATCTTTCGGATTAAAACGTTCCCAGTGAATAAAGCAGAAGAGCCAGTCTTTTTGGCGCATGAAGGCTGTGAGTCTGAGTGAACACAATAAACCTGTTGTTAACCTTGCTGTGAAAATATGTTTGATGAAAACAGCCAATTGTTGTATGAAATGTATTCAAGTATGAAATAATGCCCTTTGTTGGCACAAACTTGAGCAATGTGGGGGTACAAAAGTCTCCTGTGGCATGAATTGCGCTTTGGCGTCGCCACTTGGCGCGTTACCCAGACCTTTCTATACGCGATTGTTTCTTTCTTTCTAATGACATTTACCGGATCAAAACATGCTGTTAATTCGATCAGAAAGCTTCACCCTACACAACAATACCAGACTGATTTCTCCCAAAGTTTGTTAAGTTGACCGAAATTAGGCAAATGAATAGGGGTCTCCAGGCGCAGGTGACGGAGAATAATGCGCGTCAGCACCAGCTGCATTTTTCTTTATTTCTTCTTTTCTTTCACTGCATTATTAAAATTTAGGCCAATGAAACTATTCATTCCGCTCAATAGACATTTTCTTATAGGATAATAGGATACAAATTGAGCCCCTCTGAGGGGAATCCAGCGGTGGGTAACCCTCGTGTGCCAAAGACGGCTGGAGTCTCTAACATGGTCGGAGGGGCCGCTCGTGTGCCAGGCCGGGTCCCCACACCTGCCGAGGCCTCTAACAAAACTAGAGAATGTAAACAAAAACCCGACCGTAGCCCATGAAAGATGGACGTGTCACCAAGTCGTGTGAGAAACGCTTCGAACAAACGGGGGGACTCCGTCTCCAAAAGGTCTCCCCTGAACTTAGCGGAACAGCCTATTATGTGCTTACTTAATTACTATAATAACAGTAGACAGGCTTTAAACCTGAGACGGGTTCGGGATGGAAGTTAAGATCGCTTGCTGGGACCCATAAACAGGCGATCGTGTGAGAAACGCGACGTGGAACAGAAAGGGAAGAAGGGCTTTGTTTTCATTGCGCGCACTGCGCTCGCGAGGCTCCCGTGGCCATCATGGGCCCTTACTATGCAAATAGTATTCTACAACTCATCACGTGTCTTTAGATAGGCCACGTGGATTAACAAAGTAGGTCTGCCCCCCGCTAGCCCACAGCTTCAGGTTTTACTATTTCTTTAACTGATCCTAAGTGCACACATTAACCAAAAAGGATGCCTTTAATCCTATGGAATAATTTAAGGCAATGAATGCGCCAGTCTTTGGGGCGAGAGCTTTATAAGCGACTGTTTCCATTGCTGCTCATCTCAGTTTATAAAGCTTCTGGAAAGAGGACGACATATAGAGTCTGGCTACAGTATTTTCAGTTTTATCATTTTTCCTTGTTTCATCAAATGATGGCGTCAAAGATGAAGGATCGCAAGGTATGTGGTTACTTTCCTGACGCATACAGTGACCAATGATTAGGCCTACGTGTTTTAATTTGATTTATACGATTTTACAAAAAAATATTTAATAATAAAATTTTATATATTTTAACATTTTTCACATCAAATAGCTATTTCAGTTTGGCACAATTTTCCTAGTTTCAGCGCTGCTCGCGCGCCTTTTTCACAAACGCGCATTTGCTAAATATAGGACCAAATATAGCTTGATTCTTCTGGGCTAGTGGGTTCATAAAAACAACTTTTTTTTTTCTATAATTCTGCCATTTTTAGGTAAACCCAGGACGGCTGAAATAATAAATAGGGATTTTCTTTCAAAAATTTAATTACTCGGGTGCGCTGCGCGCCTTTGCCTTGGAGCGCAAGTTGAAATGCTTATATATTCCTGATTAAGTGTAATTTACTGCAGGGTATTTCAGGGACAAAATAAGGGTTTTACACAGATTTCATTAAAAAAGCAAGCAAGGCGATGGTTGCTTTAAATTTAACATTATTTTGTAAACACAGAACCATGTGTGCCATATACCGCGTGTATGTAACTTAATATACAACATCTCCTCTTTCCACAGAAAACTCCTGTTTCTCATAAGGTTATTGAGAAAAGAAGAAGAGACCGAATCAACCGATGTCTAAACGAGCTGGGAAAGACGGTTCCGATGGCACTGGCTAAACAGGTGCGCATTATGAAACAGTGAATGTTTTGATCGCTTAAATTGCTTATAAATTGCGCTTTGCTCATATCTGCTTTGAATGTTAAGAAAAATGTATCTAACAGATTCTGCATTGTATTAAAACAGAACTCTGGAAAACTGGAGAAAGCAGAAATCCTGGAGATGACGGTGCAGTATCTACGCGCGCTCCACTCGGCAGACTTTCCGCGCGGAAGAGAAAAAGGTAAATATCTAAATAAATAATTTAATATGCACATACGTGGATAAGATGAACCCAAAAGACTCCTTGCTCACAACCTTTCTGTTATCTCAGGAGAACTGCTGACAGAATTTGCAAATTACTTCCACTACGGCTATCACGAGTGCATGAAAAACCTCGTTCATTACTTGACCACGGTGGAGCGCATGGAGACCAAAGACACAAAGTACGCGCGGATCCTTGCCTTCCTGCAGTCCAAAGTAGTCACCGAGCCCGTGTTTGGCGCATTAGGCACCATTTCACCAGACCCCACAGACCTTCTTTGCCAGCTGGAGTACCAGAGTTCGAGCCCGACCGAGTCTGTTTTCCAGCAAAGCCCACCCGGACACTTTTCCTGGCACAGTTCGGCGCGCAGTCCAACGCTCGCGTATCCAGCAGTGTCTCAGCACGGCGCATACTTGTCACCTGTTCAAGGACTCGATCATCATTACATGAACCTCATCGGGCACTCGCACCATAACGCCTTCAGCTTTCACAATGCACAACACGCTGCCCTGTAAATACAACTGAATGTGTCTTTATTTATATGTGTACATTTTTATATTTTAATATGTAGATACTGAATTTAATAAATGACTTTGAATTTAAACATAATTTTTTTATCTGTGGTATAATTAAAATAAGTTGCTTGTATTTAGATGTTTAAGCATCATTAATATGCTTTAGAAAAGCTGTTACTGGTGTGTATCTTGAGAAAAATCCATGGCAAGATCTGTCAGTGCAAGTTATTTTCAGTTGAGACAGCTCAAACATTTATTTTAGTCTAGGACAGCCTTAAGTTAAGCCCTGTCTGTGAAACTAGGGGACACTGTATAAACATATATAAAAAAACTGTTTAAAATAGCAGGCCCAAAAAATAATAATTAGGGGAAAAATGTTACACTCCTAAAAATAAATGTTCAATAAAAACTCTTTATGGTTTCATGAAAAAAACATTTACAGAAACTATGCACAAAAGGATCTTTAGTGGAGAAAGTTGTATAGACTTAACTGATTGGTATAGAAGAACCAAAAATTGTTCTTCTAGCATTGCTGGAGTGAACCCTTTTAAAACCTTTATTTTAGGAGCGCAAGTTTATAAAGCCACTTAAAGAAAATGAAACTGCAATGGATAATTTTTATACATGATGTTGGGTTTTACATTTATGTTGAAAAATTTGAATCTAAACCTCTATTAAACCCATTAAGATTTCATGATTTTTTTCTAATTTCTTAATATTTCCATTGCCAGGGAAACAATTCTTAAGACACATATCTTGACTGCAGTGAAATGGATTCAAACTGTTTCCAGATATTGTTTATTTTCTCATCCTCCTGATCAGTGCACTAGACTGTAGTATTTCTCAGATTAACACTTAGCGTAATGGTCTGCTGGTCTGAGACCCTGTGATTGACAATAAGCCTCTTTTTAGGAGAATCTATTTAGACAGAAATCTATCCCCCAATCCCGCCCCAGTGTCTCTTCCACCTATATTTAAATAGAATGCAAATAACAAATCAGATGGGCAAATACTGAATATTTTTGGGAAGGAGACAGAATGAGTAAATTCATGTTTTGCCACAGTTGCTAAATGAGACAATGTTTAAAATTCTACCTTACGCACATTTTGTCTCCCAGATAAAAACAAAAAAACAAAAACCAATTTGGGTAATCTGTAGAAAAATCTGTAGAATAAAGTGCCGTTTGTGTGCTGTTTGTTCATATCACATAGTAAAGTTAGTTTTATGTCTATTGCAAAAACGTCTTTGAAAAAATAAATTTTCTATAATTTTGATTCAATCAAATACCATCCATGTTTGTTAAACATTTTTTTCTGCAAAAATGCTAAATAAGTCTTGCGATTTCTCCCTGAAGATGCTGTGACATTTTTTTATTCTTTCTCATCCTATATAAGGAAGTGAGTTTGCATGTGGATCAAACAGGTTTCTCTGAAAGTTTTATTAAAGTTTAATATTAAGTAAAGTTTAAAACTATAGGTCTTATACTTAATGTGTAGACCTGTAATAGCAATATTATACTGTATAGTTGATATGATGAATGAAATTCATACTAATCAAAACAAAAAAATATTGTTTGTGAAGCACATACAATACTGTAAATAATGTACTGTAGTAGGGTGCAGATATTTGATAAAGCCGTTATTAGACAAGGCTGTAAATCATATAAAACTTTAATTCAATATAAACCATATACAGAATAAATAATATGTCACAAGTGAATCTGTCCAGACAATATGTATTGTCTCCATACTTGATTTAAGCAAATCAGACAGACAGTTGTTCAGTGTGATCAGGATTAACTTATGGAAGAAATGGCCACCATGGTGGAAAATAAAAGAACTTTCTCTCATTCCATATAATTTTACCAAGTTCCAGTCAGCCATGACCCTGATTATTTCTGAGATGTTGGCACTTGTGTCCCTCCCTTCCTAACTGTAGAGGGTTTTACTTTCTTTGGGCTCTACAATGGCACAGAAGAAGTGAGTCACACCCCTTTCCTCCCCCGTCTTGCCTCTTTTGACACCCTAAATACGCCCAGAAACCAACATTATTAAAATCATCATGGATACTACTACAGTATTAGTGCAGGTACTGTATTGTAAGACGTGTGGAGAGAGAAAATAAAGGTGATTGCACTTCCTGAAGTATTATGATTGGTACCAGACAGGAGTAATTCTCTCCAGATAGCGACTTAAGCACGGGACCCTCCCTTTCAAAGCTTGTATTTAGCTCACCGCCTTCAAGTCTTTCTTTTTTAAGTAAGTTGTATGGCACCAAGGAAAGAAAAAGGAAGAGAGAGGGATTCTGCAGAAAGCGGGGGACTTCTTGGTAGTTTGGCAGGGGGTTGCTCCATTGTGGTGAGGCTGAAAGGAAGACAATCTTGGGTTCCTTGGGCTTCATCCTTGAGTGGATCTGAAGAAAAATAATCAGCCCTATGAAATCAAAGCTCCTCAACAGAGGGCCAGAATTCAGGCATAAGCTTGAGCACAAGAGAACAAACACATGCACACATGCATACAAATGGACAAAATGCATCTACGAAACATTACATTAATAAAACAATGATCCATCCATCCATCCATCCATCCATCCATCCATCTGCCCATCTATCTGCTGGCCTATCTATTTGCCTATCTGCATATCTGCCTAACTATCTGCCTACGAAACATTACACTAATAAAACAATAATCCATCCATCCATCCATCCATCCATCCATCCATCCACCCATCCCTCCCTCCCTCCCTCTCTCCCTCTCTATATATATATACAAACACACACATTCATCTGCCTATCCGTCAATCATCCTATCCGTCCATCCATCCATCATCCTATCTATCTATCCATCCATATATCTATCCATCCATATATATATATATATATATATATATATACATTCATCTGCCTATCCGTCCATCATCCTATCCGTCCATCCATCATCCTATCTATCTAGGTTTATAGATTAAAGCGGGAAGATGGCGGCGCGCGCGGTCGCAGCGGCCTCTACAGCTCCGATAGATGGTGTAAATGTCGGTGTTAAATGTTTGTTGCAGTAACCAAACACGGTTTATCAGGGAAATAGGGAATCTGGTTTTAAATATAGTGTCACAAGGTGACGATCTTTTGGGCGGAACCAAAAGTCGGGAAACTTTGGTTCCGCCCGGATGTTTCCGTCCAGACCGAAGAACGGAAACACCGGACATCCGGCAGATTTGCGGAGGCTGTAATCAGCCGATTGGGCACAGCTGTGCCTAGTTAAAAGAGATCGCCAGGCAATTGGATAACTGAAGCACAGAAAGGAGTATTTAAAGCACAGTTAAATGACAGTTCAGGAGTTTCGGGCACGAGAGGGGGATTGACACGGGGAGAGCTCCTCTGCTTAGGGCAGGAGAGGTAAATACGTACCTTTTGAAGAGCCCGCAGGCTCTGTTGATCCGGGCTGCGCTAGAAGCGCGCGGAAAGAAGACAGGAGCTGCCTGGGGTGAAAGAAAGGCGATACGTGAGTGGAGAAAAGGAGCACCCCGAAGAGAGCATTGTGCTGTCAAGCCTGTGCTTAGTGTGTGCTGGGAAACGGAGCTGTGCTCATTTTTGGATGTGGTGGCTGTCTGTGTTTTTCTCTCTCTCTCTCGTTTCAGTCTGTATTGTGGACCTGCTGGAGTCAACAGAAAAGCCCTATGGGTAAGAAGGAACTTTGTTCTAACCAACATTGAAGGAGTAAAGCAGGAAGAGATATTGACCGTTTGGTACAACGTAAATAAAGGCTATCCGCCGTGAGTATACCCTTTCTGTGTGGAATAACTGGCAAAAATTAACTTGTGCAGCCATTGGAAACCTCCAGGAAAAGGAGGGCGGCCCTACCCCTATAAGAGTGTGGTGGGCGAGCCGTGAGAAGTCAAACTTCAAACAGCCGCCGCAACGAGACTTATTGTGGTCGTATCTCCCATCGCCTTATCGTAGCCCAAGCGCAGTGGAGGACACCGGGCGCTTCCCTTGTTGTGGTGCACTTATAGTGTGGTGAGTGAGATTGTGTAATAAATCTTTTTCACGTTTGGAGTGGTGCTGTGTATTGCTGTGGGTTGCTGTGTGTCTTGTAGACGAAGCCCCGCATCATCCATTTTCTTCCACTGGGCAGAGGACGGAAAGGCCAACGACTACAGAAATTACTGTTACCATATGTAGTGTGCTGTTTGGAGTACGAAGGGACGCAGACTAAGAGCCGTCCGTGACCGTGAGTAAACCAATGGAAACATTCGTGGTGTGAACTTACCTGTGTCTGTTGTGTCGCAGAGTCAGAGGCGAAAGGGTCCGCCGCCCCGTGGTCTCTACGAAAAGGGCGCCCCCGTCGAGGAATCGATCGGCCTATGGGCATTGGAGATAGGGCAGCGCTCGACCGGGTGAGGTGGTGTGTGACCTTCGCCCCTCTGCTGACCTACGGAGGAGAACGTGATACCTACCCAGAAAGTTGTAAACAGCAAAGCCGGTGAGAAATACTCGAAGTCTCAGTAACAGTGTCTTTGTGTCCTGGCGGCCACCTGTGGAGAGAGAGCAGAACGAAAGTGAACCATTGAAGAGCAGACTGTGAACGTGATACCTACCTGAAAAGCTGTAAACAGCAGAGCCGGTGAGAAATACTCGAAGTCTCAGTAACAGTGTCTTTGTGTCCTAGCGGCCACCTGTGGAGAGAGAGAGAACGAAAGTGAATCATTGAGGAGCAGACTGTGAACGTGATACCTACCCAGAAAGCTGTAAACAGCAGAGCCGGTGAGAAATACTCGAAGCCTCAGTAACAGTGTCTTTGTGTCCTAGCGGCCACCTGTGGAGAGAGAGCAGAACGAAAGTGAAACATTGAAGAGCAGACTGTGAACGTGATACCTACCCAGAAAGCTGTAAACAGCAGAGCCGTGGCCTCCTGTGGAGAGAACGGAAAACGAGAAGGAACATGAGGAAAATGGACTGTGTGAAGATACAGTGGTGGTGGAGGAGAGCCTAGAGTGGCCATTGTTTTAAGTCCCCCGTTCCCCTTCCTTATTTAATGCTTTTAAGTAATTTAATAAAGGATATTTTAATTTTATGCTTACCTTGTGTGTCTGGTCATTGGGGTGGCTTTGGGAATCTCCTCGAGGTGGAGAAAGGGGCGTGACCTTATTTACATCTGGGTCCACCCCTACCTGTGACAGATTTGGCGTAGTCGGCAGTCCACCTCGGGTTGAGACCAAAGTCCCCCAATGGCCTACCACATTTCTTTTAAAGAACAGCTCCCATCAACACTCCATCAGTCCCCAAACAACGCGTTCTCGGGACGAGAACGGATTGGCGGGGGAGGATGTCACAAGGTGACGATCTTTTGGGCGGAACCAAAAGTCGGGAAACTTTGGTTCCGCCCGGATGTTTCCGTCCAGACCGAAGAACGGAAACACCGGACATCCGGCAGATTTGCGGAGGCTGTAATCAGCCGATTGGGCACAGCTGTGCCTAGTTAAAAGAGATCGCCAGGCAATTGGATAACTGAAGCACAGAAAGGAGTATTTAAAGCACAGTTAAATGACAGTTCAGGAGTTTCGGGCACGAGAGGGGGATTGACACGGGGAGAGCTCCTCTGCTTAGGGCAGGAGAGGTAAATACGTACCTTTTGAAGAGCCCGCAGGCTCTGTTGATCCGGGCTGCGCTAGAAGCGCGCGGAAAGAAGACAGGAGCTGCCTGGGGTGAAAGAAAGGCGATACGTGAGTGGAGAAAAGGAGCACCCCGAAGAGAGCATTGTGCTGTCAAGCCTGTGCTTAGTGTGTGCTGGGAAACGGAGCTGTGCTCATTTTTGGATGTGGTGGCTGTCTGTGTTTTTCTCTCTCTCTCTCGTTTCAGTCTGTATTGTGGACCTGCTGGAGTCAACAGAAAAGCCCTATGGGTAAGAAGGAACTTTGTTCTAACCAACATTGAAGGAGTAAAGCAGGAAGAGATATTGACCGTTTGGTACAACGTAAATAAAGGCTATCCGCCGTGAGTATACCCTTTCTGTGTGGAATAACTGGCAAAAATTAACTTGTGCAGCCATTGGAAACCTCCAGGAAAAGGAGGGCGGCCCTACCCCTATAAGAGTGTGGTGGGCGAGCCGTGAGAAGTCAAACTTCAAACAGCCGCCGCAACGAGACTTATTGTGGTCGTATCTCCCATCGCCTTATCGTAGCCCAAGCGCAGTGGAGGACACCGGGCGCTTCCCTTGTTGTGGTGCACTTATAGTGTGGTGAGTGAGATTGTGTAATAAATCTTTTTCACGTTTGGAGTGGTGCTGTGTATTGCTGTGGGTTGCTGTGTGTCTTGTAGACGAAGCCCCGCATCATCCATTTTCTTCCACTGGGCAGAGGACGGAAAGGCCAACGACTACAGAAATTACTGTTACCATATGTAGTGTGCTGTTTGGAGTACGAAGGGACGCAGACTAAGAGCCGTCCGTGACCGTGAGTAAACCAATGGAAACATTCGTGGTGTGAACTTACCTGTGTCTGTTGTGTCGCAGAGTCAGAGGCGAAAGGGTCCGCCGCCCCGTGGTCTCTACGAAAAGGGCGCCCCCGTCGAGGAATCGATCGGCCTATGGGCATTGGAGATAGGGCAGCGCTCGACCGGGTGAGGTGGTGTGTGACCTTCGCCCCTCTGCTGACCTACGGAGGAGAACGTGATACCTACCCAGAAAGTTGTAAACAGCAAAGCCGGTGAGAAATATTCGAAGTCTCAGTAACAGTGTCTTTGTGTCCTGGCGGCCACCTGTGGAGAGAGAGCAGAACGAAAGTGAACCATTGAAGAGCAGACTGTGAACGTGATACCTACCTGAAAAGCTGTAAACAGCAGAGCCGGTGAGAAATACTCGAAGTCTCAGTAACAGTGTCTTTGTGTCCTAGCGGCCACCTGTGGAGAGAGAGAGAACGAAAGTGAATCATTGAGGAGCAGACTGTGAACGTGATACCTACCCAGAAAGCTGTAAACAGCAGAGCCGGTGAGAAATACTCGAAGCCTCAGTAACAGTGTCTTTGTGTCCTAGCGGCCACCTGTGGAGAGAGAGCAGAACGAAAGTGAAACATTGAAGAGCAGACTGTGAACGTGATACCTACCCAGAAAGCTGTAAACAGCAGAGCCGTGGCCTCCTGTGGAGAGAACGGAAAACGAGAAGGAACATGAGGAAAATGGACTGTGTGAAGATACAGTGGTGGTGGAGGAGAGCCTAGAGTGGCCATTGTTTTAAGTCCCCCGTTCCCCTTCCTTATTTAATGCTTTTAAGTAATTTAATAAAGGATATTTTAATTTTATGCTTACCTTGTGTGTCTGGTCATTGGGGTGGCTTTGGGAATCTCCTCGAGGTGGAGAAAGGGGCGTGACCTTATTTACATCTGGGTCCACCCCTACCTGTGACATATAGCAGTGAAGCTATAAAGATTTTGAGCTCAAACAGCAGCTACGGAACACCAATTTCAAAACTATTAACAGCGAAGCTACAGGAGCTAGGACTACTACGCAGTCAAAGGTCCACCTCGGCGTCGCCTGACTCAGCTGCCCGGGAGGTAAGACACCGAAAGCGGTGCGGAAGGACCCGGAAGCGAGGCAAGCGTTCGGGTGTTTACTGGAGGCTAAAAGCTAACTCAAGCCGTCCAGCCCTCCCGTCAGTGCTATTGGCTAATGTACGCTCGCTGGACAACAAACTGGATTATCTCAGACTTCGAATGACTACACAGTCTGAAACAAGGAACTGCAGTGTGTTTATTTTTACAGAAACGTGGCTTCATAACAACATTCCCGACACAGCTATTTGGCTACAGGGGCGGACATTGTTCCGGGCAGATAGGAACACTGAGACCTCCGGTAAGACCCGCGGTGGCGGGCTCTGTGTTTATATTAACAACGACTGGTGTGTAAACAGCTCTGTGGTCGCTACTCACTGTTCACCACAGCTAGAGTTTTTAATGGTGAAATGCCGGCCGTTTTACTTACCCCGGGAATTCACTGCAGTCATGATTGTGGGAGTGTATATTCCTCCAAGTGCTAATGCTAACGAGGCGCTGCGTGAATTGTATGATACCATCAGCGGGCAACAAACAGCTCACCCCGACGGTTTTTTTATTGTTGCTGGGGATTTCAATCATGCCAACCTGAAAACTGTAGCACCAAAGTTTTATCAACATGTGAACTTTGCCACGAGAGGTAAAAATATGCTGGATTTATGTTATACCAACATTCGAGACTCATACAAAGCAAGCCCTCGTCCCCATTTAGGATACTCGGACCACCTCTGTGTACTGCTCGCTCCAGCATACAGGCCGGCGGTGAAACGCTCTAGACCAGTACAGAAAACCATTAGAGTTTGGCCGGAAGGAGCTGTTGCAGCCCTGCAGGATTGCTTTGAGTGCACTGATTGGGACATGTTTAAGGAAGCAGCTAGTTACGATCAGCAAACATGCCTGGATGAATACACAGACAGTGTGACTGGGTACATCGAGAAGTGTATCGAGGATGTCACTGTTTTAAGGACTGTAACTACGCGCGTCAATCAGAAACCGTGGCTGACAGCAGAGACCCGTGCCCTACTTAGGGCAAAAGATGCTGCCTTCAGGTCAGGGGATGGAAGGCTCCTCCGAGTAGCAAGGGCTCAGCTCTCCAAGGCCATCAGGAAAGCAAAACGGATGTATGCGCAGAAGATATACAACCACTTCTGTGATGCCAAGGACCCCAGACGTATGTGGCAGGGTATCCAGGCCCTAACAGACTACAAAGTTACAACACAGGTCAACAATAGTGACGCCCACCTCCCAGACAAGTTAAACAACTTCTATGCACGGTTTGAAGCCATGAACAGCACGCGAGCTCACAAGTCCACACCCACCCCTGAAGAGCAGGCATTGCATCTGGACCCAGCCGACGTGAGGAGGACATTATCCAGGGTCAACCCACGCAAAGCTGCAGGTCCGGACAACATACCGGGGAGAGTGCTCAAGGACTGTGCCGACCAGCTAACAGGTGTTTTTACTGACATATACAACATCTCCCTGAGCCAGGCTGTGGTCCCTGCAAGCTTCAAAAAGGCCATTATTATTCCGGTGCCGAAGAAGCCAGTAGTGACATGTCTAAATGACTACCGCCCTGTGGCGCTGACTTCCATCTTGATGAAGTGCTTCGAGCGTCTGGTCAAGAGGCATATTCACTCTTCACTCTCCGCCTCACTGGACCCTTTGCAATTCGCATATCGCTCCAACCGCACTACTGACGACGCCATCTCCTACACACTGCACTCTGCTTTATCACATCTTGACACTAAGGACGCATATATCAGAATGCTGTTCATCGATTTCAGTTCCGCATTTAATACCATCATCCCCCAGCAGCTGTTTAGTAAACTTAGACTTCTGGGCATTAGCACCCACACCTGCAACTGGATTCTAGACTTTCTGATAGAGAGAACACAGTCTGTGCGCATTGGCAGCAGAACATCAGGTTCCATCACACTGAGCACAGGTGCCCCTCAAGGTTGCGTTCTCAGCCCATTATTGTTCACACTACTCACTCATGACTGTACAGCCAAGTTTGATTCCAACCTTATTATCAAGTTTGCCGATGACACAACAGTGGTTGGCCTCATTAGTGGCGATAACGAAGCCCGATACAGAGAGGAGGTGGAATTATTGCTAGGTTGGTGCAAAAACAACAACTTATCCCTTAATGTGGATAAAACACAGGAGATGGTTGTTGACTTCCGCAGGATGCAATCTGAACATCGCCCACTGGCTATCAGTGGCTCAGAGGTGGAGAGAGTCAGAAGCACCAAATTTCTTGGCTTACACATTTCTGATGACCTCACCTGGTCTGTTAACACCGGAACCATACTGAAGAAAGCACAACAACGCCTGTACTTTCTGCGGAAACTAAAGAGAGCACGGCTCCCTTCACCCATCCTTAAAACCTTCTACAGAGGAACTGTGGAGAACATAATGACCTACTGTATCACAGTGTGGTTTGGAAACTGTAAAACACACGAACGTAAGTCCCTGCAGCACATAGTGAGGACAGCAGAGAAGATTATAGGGGCCTCTCTACCACCCATCCAAGACATCTTTACATCACGCTGTGTGAACAGAGCTTCAGCCATCATAAAGGACCCCTCCCACCCCTCACATAGTGTGTTTGTCCCGTTACCATCTGGTAGGAGGTTATGCAGCATCAGGACTCGCACTACAAGATTCTACAATAGTTTTTCCCTCAAGCTGTCAGAGCCCTAAATACCAGGGTGCCAGTCATCATACCGTTGTCATAAATTGCTGTTTCCATTCCCCCCCCCATTGAAGGACTATGAGCTTAATAACTTTAAATAATAATGACTTTCTTATGGTTGAGTTGCACAATTGTTTTGGTTTTACAGTACTGTATGGGTTACTGTTGGTATGTATTGTGTGTATCATGAGGTGTTGTTATATGTATTTGTGTATGGTTGCACACGGATCTGTATGAAACGAAATTTCGTTCAACTGTATACATGTATACAGTAGAGTGACAATAAATTAACTATGACTATGACTATGACTATGACTATCTATGACTATCTATCTATCTATCTATCTATCTATCTATCTATCTATCTATCTATCTATCTATCTATCTATCTATCTATCTATCTATCTATCTATCTATCTATCCATCCATCTATCCACCCATCCATCCATCCATCTGCCTATCTATCTGCTGGCCTATCTATTTGCCTATCTGCATACCTGCCTAACTATCCATCTTCCATCCATCTATATATCTATCTATTCATACATCCATCTGCCTATCCATCCATCATCTATCCATCCATCGTCCATCTGTCCGTCCATCCATTGTCCATCCATCGTCCGTCCATCCATCTATTGTCCATCCATCCGTCCCTCCATCCATCGTCCATCCATCCATCGTCCATCCATCCGCTAACCTATCCATCCATCCATCCATCAATCCATCCATCCATCCATCCATCCGCTAACCTATCCATCCATCCATCCGCTAACCTATCCATCCATCCATCCATCCATCCGCTAACCTATCCATCCATCCATCCATCCGCTAACCTATCCATCCATCCGCTAACCTATCCATCCGCTGACCCATCCATCCATCCATCCATCCATCCACCCATCCATCCATCCAACTATCTATCTATCTTCCATCCATCCATGTATCTACCCATCCATCCATCTGCCTATCTATCTGCTGGCCTATCTATTTGCCTATCTGCATATCTGCCTAACTATCCACCCATCCATCATCCATCCATCCATTCATCTATACATCCATCCATCTATCTGCCTACCTATCTATCTGCATATCTGCCTTACCATCCATCCATCCATCCATCCATCCATCCATCCATCCATCCATCTAATGTATAAATATGGAAAGTAGTTTCCATCTATTCTGGGCAATTATTGGCTATTAATCTTCATTATTTGTTCAAGATCATCAATTTCAAAAACATTTAAAAAGTAACAAATAAATGTTTCTCCTTCTCATTCCTTCAGATGAAAATGTGTTATAGTATCAAGAAAAACATTTGAATTAGGTGACACCAAATCAAAACGATGTACCAACTATGACTGCACTTTCAAATGAAAGAAAAGCAGATGTGTCTGTCATCCAACTGTCAGAGTGAGTAATTGATGGATGAACAGACAGAATGATGGGTGGATGAACAAATTATTAGATGGATAACATAAAGCTGTTTGCCAAACGTCAATATGGAAAAGAAGAAAAAAAGGGGAATGGCAACAAAGAGGGTATGCAGATGGGAAAACTGAAAGACGAAAGCGTTGAAAAGGAACCAAATGACCAACAAGCCAATATTGGTTTAAATCCACAGAGGGGAACACTGTGTTAAGTGGAGGGAGAAAAGCTGGTAAAATTAGAGTTCTTAGCTTCATCACACCGTATGAATCAACACAAATCAAGCAGAGCTAAAATGGCTCAGGATTTTCAACTATTGTCATGTAAAATGCTTAAATGAAGGCAGTCAGAGATCATCTTACAATCTAAAGATTTATTTATATGTAAGTGATCGTGTTACCAAGGTCCTTTCTGAACACATCTGAAACTGCAGGGTAGTACATACATGTGAAACATCATGTGGTGTTACATAATACCATGTTCACTTAAAGTATGATGGACACTTTCAAGTGAATCTAAAAAGCATGTTGACAAAGGAATGCCCAGCCTGAAAGGTTTTATTTAAATGTGTAATATATACATTTTGCTGTCATAATGATATCTGGATTGTTTTTTGTTTAAAATTAAAAATGAATTTTACATTACATGACAATTATGCATTTGGCAGATGCCTTTTTTGCTAAGTGACCTACAGTCCATTTGATCCATACATTTGTATGTATGATCCCTGGGAATCAAACCAGTGACCTTTATGCTTCTGTGAACGCATTGCTACAGTCGAATTACAGAAACACTTTATATACATTTGAATTGTTTTGATGTAAAAAAAAAAGGCTGCAAAAACTAAAATGAAAATACCAATAATCTAATTATCATCATTAAATGCTTAAAAACTAAGACTAATAAAAGCGAAGGGTTCAAGTTTACACTATAAACCAGAGATCTTCAATCTTTATTGGACCAAGAACCCCTTTATGGATAGATAGGAGGTGTAGGGACCTCTGTAGTACATCAAATCAAGATTCGATTTACATACTTTGTTATGGTGGTTATGTTACAAAGATTTTAAAATGTTATTTTTTAATTTTAACAAAAAACATTATTGTGGAAATGTTATGCTCTTCATTATAATGCCTAATTTAATTTTTATTTTACCACCACGAACCCCCAAGGGTCCTCGGACCCCCTGTTGAATACCCATGCTATAAAGTGATTAAATAATGTATACTATTTGTGTAGTTCAAATCAATTGACACACTCTGCATTTGACATTTTATTTAGCAAATGTTAGAGAAACAGTATCTTTGATTTTGTGATGTTATATGTGTACCACTGTTCATGCAATGTTAGAGAAGCATGCACACAACATAAAAACTAAATTAAATACAATGCATCAAATCTAAGCATATCTAATATAAAGTAATATTTTAATAATCCATATTGATTGTGTCCATTACAGCTGTCTTAAAGCAAATAACATGAAAAAGTTCAAATTTACTGTTCACTTTTCTTTCTAATCTGTATTGTTGTAAAAAGCTACACACTTACTATGTCAATGTAGCCATAATTTGCTTTGAAACTCTGACCTATTGACTCTTTTGGCTGAGCTGCTGTTTGGTTTGCTGGCTGTGACTGGAGGTCCTGTGTTTGTCTATTAAGAGCGGGCGGTAGTCCAGTAGTCCAGAGGGGTGAGCGTGAAGGGTGGAGAACACAGATCTCAGCTCTTCCTGACTGTCACAAACTCCACACAGCTGAAGTGCAGCACCCAGCTCGGCCGCAGACAGAAGCCCAGTGTCGGAGCTGTCCAGTCGGCCACAGGCCCTCCGCAGGGCCTTGTGCTTACGTTGGAGCTACAACACAAACAAACAATTGAAATTTATACTCTGCAGATGCTATTCTGCAAAGCAACTTACTAACTTTTACCAAAAAATAAGCGAACTCTTCAGAAATACAGACCATAAATGATATCACCTAGAAGCAATAGAGTACATTACCCTGCGCCTGATCCTGCGGCTTAATGTTCCTGGTGTGGAAATTTCTTTAGTTTCTCTGGGAGACTGCAGAGCAGCTGCCATGTTGGATCCATGCTTCCACGTTTGACTCTGGGATAGGAAAGGCTTGAGGAACTCTACATAGGATACTCTGATAGGATGAAAAATCAGATGTATCACAGTTAGAGTCAGCCTGATCTCACGAATTTCTGTGTAATAGTCACGGAATATTTTGCTCATTTATCCGTCTCACGGGTGCCAGACGAACTTAGCCACGCCCACAACATTTTAGGTCAGGAAGTTCGGTCTGGTGTCGCTCCGTTGTGGCGCAACTATGCTCGAACCAAAGCTGGGCGAACTAATCAACTTGTCAGGAAGGGCTTTATACAATGATGGACAGATGATCAACTGTAACGTAGTCAACCATGTCACCAAAGAGCGCTTGTGTTGATTCTGTTTACAATAAAGATGGCTGCACACTGGATAATTAAGATGTGAAGATTCTGCCATTGAGTCTGTTCTAGAAGATATCGACAGCGCATTGATTTTAAAAGAGGAACAGAGAAATGTTATCAAGGCATTTGTTGATCGGAAAGATGTTTTTGCCGTCCCTCCTACGGGATTCAGCAAAAGTTTAATTTATCAGCTGGCTCCAATGGTCGCTAAGAAGATGGGACACAATGAAAATGGGAAACTCGGCATGCATGACAAAGTGGATTTGACTAGTGGTCATAGCCAGCTCCTTTTCGGAAGCCCGTGGATGAACTTACAAATGGTAAGAGATAGTCTGACTGTATGACTTAGTAAATAAGTCACAATGTTGTGATATGAATGAAATGTTGCAAACATAGTAGGTGTTGATGTACATTCGCAAACTCAGACTTAGTACAATCATAATTTTTGTCTCATTGTAGCAAAATAACTAGCAGGTTAGGTCAGGCTGCAAAAGGACGGATGCCATTTCAACATACGTCACACACTCGGTTGCTCGGATTGGTTGCAAGTCTATCCAATTGAGTTCAGAGTGATTTTTTGTCCTGGTTCGGTTGAAACACGTCCCATAATCACAGCCAAATGGAGCAGTATCAGACTCAAATTCTGACTAGAATTGAGTATGACAACGTCACTAGATGACATGATTCCTAAAGTAAACTTCTCCTATAGTACAAACGTGGGACCTGCGGTCTTTATATCGCAAATCCTATTAGTTTATTTTTCCGTATCTGGCAGATGAGGTTAATTAATTTATAAGCCATTATCGGCCGATAATACTGATGTGCTGATAATATTTTGCATCCGACAAGTTTATCAGTCATGGCCAGTACAACAAGACACTTAGTAAAATGCTCCAAAAATTCTTCATACTGCATGTTTGCGTGGGTGCATACCTGCCATCGTGGTTAATGTCAAACTTCTTGGCCAATAAATCGCACTCATACTGGCTGAGCAGAACACAGAGATTCATAAGGATCTCTTTGAATTCCTCGCTTCTCACAAAACCGGTTCCAGAAAAATCCATTTCGGAAAACTCAGTCCAGAGATCAGAAACACACAACTCCACCTGTTGGAAGAAAGAGATCTCTTTTCACTGAAAAAACACACGAACCTCCAATCTTTCAAACAAAGAAGTAGTCCCATTGCAAGGGTACTGCACTGCACCCCCACCTTGGCCCGTAAAGAATCCACAAGTATATCTGAAACACAGTTGAGTGTTTTGGAGAGGCGCATGAAGTCATTATCTCCACGTTTGGGGGGATTGTGCTTGGCATTAGGGAAACAGCAAGATTTGGGCGACGGTCCAAAATGACGAATAAACTGTTGAAAGTCCACAGTTCCGTCCTGCTGCGTGAACAACGAGGACCATAACTTCCTAACCTCTCCGCGAGTGACTTCGGGATGTAGCTCTAACCTAGGAGGGGAGAGAAGGAGAGCGGAGAATGATGAGAGGAAGAAGAATGGGAAAAAGGAGTGACAATGCTCTGAAAGTGAAAGTGTTTGTTTGTAGGTATACGTCCATATCGTAGAGGAATAGAGACACTGTACCCCTCCTTCTCTACACCCCCTCACCCCTTTAATTCAAGCTAAAACTTGGCAGCAAACATTACAGAAGCAACAGTTTCTCATACACAAATACACAAACATACTGTCACGCCTGAAAAAAAACAGCTCTGTGAGAAAACACAACATAAGAGGATCTGACAGCAAACAAACATACGCTTATAACCCTGATCTCCTATTTTAGCTCAATGGGTTCAGGTTCAAAAGAGTTTACAGTATTTATGCACTCTGAAAACATCTTGGAGATGGTGGAGTTCCTGAAATTCAAACTTTTATGTTGAGTATAAAAGACAAAAAAAAAATGAACTGATCTTCTATTTAGGTCAAGCTTAGGTTTAGCTTTGGCCCAGTTTCACAGACAAGGCTTAAACCTATAGTCCCAGACTAAAATGCAAGTTTTATAACATTAACATATGCAATTGTTTTGTCACAAGATGCATAATGTGGCTTGTTGTGGTTTGTTAGTCCTTTTTAGATGCACCATGCTAGGCTAAACACTTTAAGCGTGCATTTGTATGTGTGTAAGCAAGCGAACATATAAATGAGCCTCCGCTGTGTAGAAATCAATGACAGAAGCAACAGTTTCTCACCAGACATACACTGTGGGAGCCAGAGGAGTTGGCACTGATATGTCAGCCAAACCCTCTGTGAACTGGGCTCCAGTAAAGCCTGTTAGTGTCACTAATCTCTGAGCTGGCGAGGCGAGTTCAGTTCACCTTGGACCGGTTGGCACCGTCTCTCTGTCTCCGTGCACCAGTGCCACGCCACAGATTATGCAAATCCACTCGCGATGCCCCCCATTCAGACCACGACTCCTTTTAGGCCCGCTGCCATATTCCAGCCCAAAAATGAATAGAGAGATAAAAGAGGGCGATGTAGAAAAAAGAATGAGAAGAGGGTGGGAGAGAAATCACAAAGAGGGTCAAAGGAGGAACTGGAGAAACAGCACGGGGGAGGTGGGAGGAGAGTAAATAAACAGATAAATAATTTATAGAAATGGAAGAGGTTCTCACATGGGGTAAACAGTTCAGGAGGGTTTGGTTTAGTGCACAACAACAGGTTTAGTTCAAAGGCTGAGAAAAATAGAGCGAAATCAAGCAAAAAAGAGATGTGCGAGAAAAAGTGTTTCGTGCAGAGCATTGCATTAGCAGCGAAAAGGTCATGGGTTTGGAACTCATGATAATATAAATGCACAAATGCACTTAATCACCTGAAATGCAAAAGGGTCAGTGATGTGATGTCTCTCATTTTTATTCTAATCATTTATTTAGAAATACATGACTAGAAGACCTCTTCTATAGACGGTTTCAGCAGTATCAACATAAACAGCTTTCGTGGATCACACGTAACTTCCGGTAAACTCAGCTAAGAATCAATAACAACAAAGTTATTTTAGAGTAGTACATTTCTGATAACAAGCAAAATAAACAACAAGTACTTTTTCATAACTAAAGCGTATAAAAAACAACACTGAGCTAATGTTGATGTGTAAAATGTGCACTATAATAGACAATGTTAACTAAACCGGCTGCCAAACCTCCTTTCACATAGTGGTGATCCATGATCGTCGACGGCCCTCGTCTTTAGAAAAACTAAAACATTTGTTATCTTTGACAAGGTGTTTGTTCCAGAGTTCATTTTAGCCACTAGTCAGACTATAAAACAAACAGAGACCAGAAGTTAAGTTCCGACCAGCCGCGTAACCACGACAACGCACGTGCGGCCGATGAAACCGTCTATAATCAACAGTGGCGGCTCGTGAGTGCTCTTCTGAGGGGCGCAAATTCAAAATATGTGTTCGGAGTATCGTGTGTGTTGCTAGTTTTTACAAATATGTGTTTGTTGCGTCATGTGAACCATGTGCATCACGTGTTTTGTCAAAATAAGTGCCTGCTGTAGATGCGTCAAAACCGTTTATGATAAAAGAGATGCTCATGTTCACAAAAAACACGCAAGACACTCCCTTAACAGTTAACTCTGATTATGAATGAGATTATGTGTGTATCTGGCAAATGCGAGCGTCTCTTTTATCATAAACCCTTTAGACGGGTCTGTAGAAGGGACTTATTTTGACAAGACACGTGATGCAATTATGCATACGCATGGCTGCTATAGACCAGTGGTTCTCAAACTTTTTCGGTGTGTGAATTTTCTGAGATTTAATTACAAAGAATTTATGACTTATTTATGAACTTTCATAAGACCGGGGCCCCCTTGGCACCATCTCGGGGCCCCATAGGGAACCATGGCCCCCAGTTTGAGAACCACTGCTATAGAAAATGATAAGGAATGCAGTCTATATATTTGCTGTGTGTGTTTGGACACAACCATATAATGAATTTACCTGAAGTTCTGAACACAAACAAAGGTGCTAATAAAGACATTATGCTTAAAAACAAATCAACTACTTTTTAATGCACATACTGTATTTACTGGCTATTTTGGCTGATTTTCAGATTATTAGACTAATGATATGCATGGCATGTGTTATTTTAATTTAGAATATCAAAAAGGGCAAATGTTTTGTGTGTGTACCTGGTAATTATCAGGACCAATTGTCCCCACAAAGATAGGAGTACCAGTATTTTTGTGACCTTGTGGGGACATTTTGATGTCCCCATGAGGAAACAAGCTTATAAATCAAACAAAATGATGTTACTTGAAAATGTGAAGTAGGAGAAGGGTTTCTGTGATGGTTGTGGTTAGGGAATGGGGTAGGTAAGGGGATTACAAAATATAGTTTGTACAGTATAAAATGCATTACGTCTCTGGAATGTCCCCACAAAACATGGAAACCAGAATGTGTGTGTGTTTGTATGATAAACCACCTTTTAAGTAACCGGTACATATCTTCTTGTGTGAGACGCCTGGTGTTCTTCTCATCCAGCTCTTCAAACTCTCTCAGTAAATCTTTGTAACGGCTTGCCACCACACTCCTTACCAGCCTAAACAACTGAAACATTAGATTTAGGAATTCAGTAGACACACTTCTGTTAGATGCTCATTGGGAAGTGATTATATTGTATTTGTTGATGCTAGGTTGTTTCAACCCATGGCTAGGTAAAATATGGACCCAACCGTTGGTTTATTTAAGCCATATTTGACCCAACCTTGGGTTAAAACATCTCAGCATTTTTTACAGTGTAGCAACCTGGAGCATTACGTAATAAAATGTAGGTATATGTAAACAATATGTTAGAGAGGCTTTAAAGGCGACTCATACAATCAGATTTTATTATTTGTTTAATATTTTCACAAATAAATGTATAGATAAAGACATACATTAAGAGAGTACATAATTCATAATCTTAGCTTTTCTCACGGAAAGTCGTGTTACAGTCACAAAAAATTTGTCCATGGCACGAAATTCAGCTTTGTTTTTGTGGTACTCGCATGAATTTTTACAAATAGTTTTTCATGTCCATTGCACAACTTTCTTTTTTGTGTCATTTTATGTATTGTTTTCTCATTGTTTTTTCCTATTTTCTTACCATTGTCACTTGGGGTTGGGGTTATAATCACTTTCTGTTATATTTTTAGACAGTCTAACCTCTAGCCCCAACTCTAGGTGAAAATAGTTTTAAAAGCGGAGGAAAAACAGGTATAAACTGATACATAAAAGTACATACTAAGCAAAACCCCAAATCTAACCCAATCCCCAAGCGGAATTATTTAAAAATATAAAAAAAGAAAACAATACATAAAATGACACGAAAAAGAAAGTTGTGCCAAGGACACAAAAAACTATTTATAGAAATGTGTGCGAGTGCCATGAAAAATCAAGGCGCGAAAAAAAAGCTGCATTTCGTGCCATGGGCACAAATAAATTAATACAATTTTTCGTGACTATAACATGACTTTCCATGAGATCATGTTGTACTTAACAGTTTTTTCAGAGAAACTTAAAATACAGTATGAGAAGTAACATTGTGCTGATGGGGGATTTTATATATTTAGATGAAGGATGGAAAGCCTACATATCTTGTAACCATCATACCTCAAGGTCACTTCGATTTTGTTCCACTAAGCCCTTCTCCTCATCTGAATCATTAGCGGCAGGCTGAGCAACTGGCTGGAAAAGACTGGGAACTCCTTTCCTAAAGAAGCAAAAAGAGAAAGAAACACAAAGTCTTTCAGGCCATTGGTGTTCAGATCAAACTTTGTAAGAAAAATCGCTTTGTGTTTCAGAATTCCCAGAATTCCAACAGTTTTCGCTTGAGTGGTGAACGCGGAGAGCTACAGGACCTGACACTAAAACGCTCCAACTGACCGCTTTGAAAGCAACTGGAGTGGTCAAACCAGGCAGACACCTGATGGTCTTGAAGTCTTAGCTGAGCTATGAAGAAGCACATGAGAAAAGCTAAAGCCACAAAGGCCAGCCTTGGCTAATGTGTTCTCTGTGCGCTCGAATGGGTTGATGGGGGCCAGGCTCGGCTGAGCGGATAGCCGTAGCTCTTTTGTGCTCGAGAGAGGACGGCCACACCCCAGGCTTTGGGGAAGTGTCCTGGGCCATCTTAAGGCCACAGTCCGAACGAAGCGGGCGGACCGCTGGCTTGAGAGGTCATGGGTAGAGCAAAGAGTGCCGGAGTGGATAAAGAGAGAAAGAAAGAGCAGGGAGAGAAAAAGATGGTGAGATTTAAAAGACACAGTTGGTTTAAATGAGAACATTCTTAGGAGTTCAGAGAGATAAATGGAAATGACGCTGACTGCAAGAGGCAATGTGTTTGTATTTGTGCATAGTCAAAGACAAAGTTGTTAGCATGCCAAAGACAATCTGCTCTTTTAAACAGCTGAATGGCATTCTTTATTTCACACGTAATGCACCGAAAATGCCTAAAATATCCAGAAAAGACACTGCAATGTCTCAATGCAGCATCATGAAGATAAACATTTTGGCTCAAAAATGTTTTTTTATTTTTGTTAAATAAACATTTACTTATGTGAATGTTTTTCCTGAAGATCTGTGTAAAAAGATACTTAAAATGGTACCATATAAAGTATTTGCATTTGCCAATCACTAACTCATAAGAGAACTATATAGAGCTAAATACTGATCACCGATCATAGCCAGAGGTTAAGTCTATTAGCGGACCTGTTGGATGTCTAATAGGAAACTGAGGGAAGAGACCTCCTGACCCAGCCACGGACAACTCAGCAGGACTTCCATGTCCAACAGGACTGCCACAAAACCAACACAGCAGGATGTGACATTGACGCAAAGCCAAAAAACAACACACACCCACCCACACACACACACACGCTCCAAGTAAACCACAATAAATTCAAGATCTATTGAGTTGGATGGAAATTTGCACTAAAATGTCCTGATTGTTCCCTTGCTAAAACAACTCAATTCATTTTATAAACTGAAACGTTTTCAACTGATTCTATGTCAAGCATGGTTACAAATAAAAGTGATTTTACAAGTGTATAGAAGTACCGGAGACGGTTGTCTTGGTGACAAAAAGGCTAGTTATTTGAGTCATCAGCATTGAGTAACATTGGTGTCAAATAAGTCAAAGTTAATTCACATGTCTGAATCATTTTTGCCTATCGGGACACCTTTTTAACATATTTTAACCACCTAAATAAATCATACATGTGTTGTGAAACAAACACACGCATTCTGGTTTCCATGTTTTGTGGGGACATTCCATAGACGTAATGCATTTTATACCATACAAACTGTATATTCTATTCCCCTTACCTGCCCCATTCCCTAACCCCAACAATCACAAAAACCTTTCTTGTACCTTAGATTTTCAATAAACATCATCTTGTTTGATTTATAAGCTTGTTTCCTCATGGGGACATCAAAATGTCCCCACAAGGTCACAAAAACACTGGTATTCCTATCTTTGTGGGGACAATTGGTCCCCACAACGTGATAATTACCAGGTACACACACACACACACACACACACACACACACACACACAAAACTGTTAAAAAATAAGGTATAATATATATATATATTATTTCATTAAAAAATATTAAAATGACCCTTTCATAATATTAATTTATTTCCGTTTATTACAAAATGTATAATTTTTTATTGAATTAAAAAGCAACTAAGAAAGCTTTTTAAATATTTTGCCTCTAAAAGCTCTTAATCCCAAATTTAAGCTGTAAAATGACATAAAAATGATACTTTCAAACATGCTATTACACAGACCTACTATTTGGCAGTTTAGGGTTGACTGAAATGTTTATCATTAAATGTTTTAGATTATTTTGTAGAGAAAATTATTATTGTGCTAATAATTGTTCATTTTTTTCATTAGAAAACTAAAGCTTTTTCAAAAAAAATTTTTTTTTTTTTAAATGGATCACTTATGACTACATAATAAAGATCAGAACTTCTTCAAAACTGTTTAAAAACATCTCAATGTGAGACCTCAAGATGCTTGATAAAAAGCCAAGAAAACATTTTTACAAATTCTAGGCAAAGAGTAACTACACCGTAAAAAATTTTTTTTTATTCAATTAACTAGGATTTACAAGTCATTTTAACTTACTATTATTTATCATATCAACTAGAGATTAGTTGTAAAATATAGTCACTTCATTTTATATGTTGTAACAACTACTCTCTTGTTTCGTGTCACTTGCATGAATTTCTATGAATAGCTTTTGTGTCCGTTGCACACTTTCTTTTTCGTGTCATTTTATGTATTGTTTTCTCATTGTTTTTCCTATTTTCTTACCATTGTCGCTTGGGGTCGGGGTTAGAATCACTTTCTGTTACATTTTTAGACATCCTTACCCCAACTCTAACCCAAACTCCAGGCAAGAATAGTTTTAAAAGTGGAAGAAAAACATGTAGAAACCAATACATAAAAGTACATCCTAACCCAAACCCCAAATCTAACCCCAATCTCAAGCGACAATGGTTTAAAAATAGGCGGAAAAAGAGAAAAAGCAATACATGAAATGACATGAAAAAGAAAGTTGTGCCACGGACACAAATAAATTGATCAAATTTTTCATGACTATAACATGACTTTTTGTGAGATCATGTTGCGTAAATCTGAGTTGATCAAACATAAATTATTTAAGGTAGCAGAGAATTTAATACAGTGTACTTTGAAGCAAAATATTTAAAAAATGTGAATTTTGAATTTACTTTAGTTACAACGTAATTTTCATTGTTTCAGTTGTGTTATATTGGTTAACTATTCTAAATAGGAGTGACTCTAAACCCTGTACAAGTTCATTCTTACAGTGGTCAATTCAGATTCAGAGCCATCAGCAGACCCCATTTCAGCCTCAGACGACTGAACTTTGCAGAGGAAAGACATTGTGTTGTTTTAACAGACGAGGGGTCGGTTAAACTTCTCACGCACACGCTATTCTCCACAAGCAGACATTGAGGGATTTGACATTAAAAGAAGAGAGATCTTGAGGGAGGAACGAGTCACTCGCAGAGAGGAGATACCCACAGAGATAACTGGTGAATGAATGGGCAGCTTATTTCTCTTTCATTTCATCTCGTCTGAGGATGTGTGGAGGAGTGAGAGAGGGAATAAGTAGATGCACATTTATCACATTTGAAACTTTATTGTTCCCTTTAATCTTGGCCACCATCTGAGAGAAGACGAATGTGAAGGGTGAAATGTGTGATGGAGACTACAGATAGAGCACTAGTTATAAATAATCTAACCCTATGTTTACAATATAACAAACGTTATTTACTAAAAAGTAGGTTTTGCTAAGATTTGTCAGGTTTTGCTCACTTTTGGGAAAATATTTTGTCCCTTTCAAATCTCAACATCAATGATTGTATGCATATCGCATTCATAGAAATGAATCAGATTGTGCAGTCACTGTGTGTGTGTGTGTTTATGTGTGTATTTGTGTGTCCAGTGTTCCCTACAGCTGCAGCTTCAACGGATTACCCATCATCCACACGGCAACATTACACAAGTCGGGCTTTGAACAAAAGTCATGGCTGCTATTAATGAGATGGTAATCCCGGGCACCACTACCTCCCAGATCTGCTTCCACTGACAGGGGAAGAATGTCCGAACGGCCTGCTCACAACACCCAGCACAACACTGAGGCCATTGTCACCAGCACTGGTCTGAGCCCTGGACCCAGCTCAAGAAGTTATCCCCTTCTATCCCGATCCTGTCCCCACACCCCCGTCTCAACCCCTTCACACCCCATGAATAAAAATTAAAGCCGCAAATGGGCGGAGGGAGGAAAGGAGAGAAAAAGAGGGAGATACGAGAGAGAAAGAGGAAAAACTAAATGTTTTGGCGGAGATTAGGGTGGGATATCTGGGATTTTGACGTCTGAGGTTCCCACACGAAGATCCGACATCTACCCATCCCACGACTGCCTGATCTCACTGTCTCTCATCACATGGACCACACAAACTGTGAGGGGCCCGACAACCGCCAGCTTGTTTTGAGACCACTGGGAGAGACAGAAGAATCAAGTTGAATTGAGGCAGAAGAAATGTACTAAATACTACTCTAATAACTTGTACAAGCACCATTGTCACATCAATGCATACTAATATCCATGCAGGAATGCCAAGAAGTAGATAAAACACAACTGAGGTATTCCAGCGATCTCAGTTGTGTTTTTATGGCCTCCGGCACATTATCAACAAAAATTACAAAACCTTTTCTGTCACTGTGGTGGTACCCTCAATGGTTACTTTTTGTTTCTTTACAAGTATACAACACATTGAAATGTACTTTTTTTGTGTAAAAAATTAAACTAAGGACTTATTGTGTACTTTTAAGGACCAATAGGTTCTTTAAATAACATTGTATAATGTTTTGTATACATGTAAAGGTGCAAAACAGATTCTTATGGTACCACCCCAGCGACAGAAAAGGTACAGTTTTTTACTTTTTCCTGACAGTACATGTATCTCCTTAACAAGTGTATATTTGGAGCACATGGAGATTTTGCTTGTTTCCTACTTAGATTTCCCCCCAGTAATTTCATGTGTCATTTAACACAAAAACTGTCCTTTGTGGTATATGTTAAGTGCATCATTTGTTTCTCATTTGTTTCTACCTTTAGTTCTCCAGCCTTATGAAAACATCCAAAACAAAGGTGATGATCATTAAAGGTCCCATATTGTAAAATCTGAAATTTCATGGATTTTTTCATGATAACTGAGGTCTAGGGGCTACGCAAGTACCATCTTTTTATAGTTAAATTCACACAGCTTGCTTGAAGTAGCTGTGATTTTTCACAAGCCATTGTGAAACGTGACGTCAGGAATACCGGCCTTCGGTCACCACCCCGAGCACTGTCACCGTCCACCGCCCCACCCACTTTTTGCCAAACAAACCCCCAAGGAATATCGCACCATATTGAGAAAACAGTTTAATCGATGGATGTCAGGAAACTAAATCAGTGCACAGGCTTCTGAAAAACATTAATATACAACAAGACCAATGGTTAATGTTCATTCTGAAATTTCACAACAATTGGTTCAACCCATAGACTGTTAAAAAAGATGGACGACGCGACGTCGCCTCCCTCCATTGTAATGAATAGAAGCCAAAAATGTCCGACCATGGTCGCCGCCATGTTACGTAAAAAACGTCAATATGGAGCCAAGGCATGTGCAGAAGGAATCATAAGTGGAGCCCAATGCGGAGCCGTGGTATAAAACTTCCGCCCAAACGCTCGCGCGACCAATTTAACCACGCCAATCATAACGACACGCACCGTTTCTATAGCATCAAATTAGTAGCTAAAATGAAACATATCACAAATATGAACACTTGAACATATATCAGTGTGATAACAACTACTTGAAAGGACCAAAACCATCTTTCGGAAACTTTTATTGGAAGTGTAAATATTTTTTATTTAGAGCAGAGTCCCATTTAATGAATGGAGAGGGCGGGGTTTATGACTTGTACTGCAGCCAGCCACCAGGGGGCGATCAAAGAGCCAGCGGCTTCACTTTTCAAGACTTATGAGGCACACCCGGTTCAAACTTAGCAGTATGTTCTAAACATTTCATAAGTGACTGCTTCATCAATGTGGCACAGTTCAATGGCGGTTTCTCCAAGAATCTGCTCATCAAAGATTTTGCAGTCGCTACTTTGTTGGCTCTGACCTCAAATCCACACCCATAAGTAAACTTTTCACACATTTTAAGTAGGGATGCACAATAAATCACATGCCATTGTCACGCGCATCTTAAAGCCGGTTCCTTGATTAGTAACGTTAGTAAATCGCCATCAACTGCTTTCAGGCAGTGGTGGGCTGTCAGGACCAGCAGGGCCTTCTCTGCTGGCCCTATAAAAAAATAAAAAATAATTTTTTAAAAAGTGTTAAATGTTTTTCTTTAGTATGCTATTTATTTTTTTTCATTGGTGTTATGTCCGCAAAATTAGTTAATTTTGTTAAGGTTGAACCAGAGTACCCTCAAAAATTCACATAAAAATCAGCTTATTCAGCTGGGGCCAGCTCTACAGATACTGCTAGGCTTGTGTTGAAGGACAACACATCTGATTTGTTACAATCATTAGTGACAGAAACATCAACCAATCAAAATTTGGCGTTTATTGAAAGCACGTCCTCCGGGTCTAGCGACGTGCCCAGCGCTACCCCTAACGTCTGTCGTCAATTTCCAACGCGAGTGCGAAATTCAGTTTTTAAAGAAAATGACACCCGCTGTTGCAGATACACCCGATCTTGTTGCCCCTAGCACAACAAGTTATTTTGTTTGCCGTGTTTACGTTTTAATACGAGTAAAGGGACATGGAATGATTCTGGCTTTGACAGTCTGAACAGCTTCACAAAGGCAGCTCTTAAACACCAAGGCTCCGAGCGCCATAATAATGTCAGTCATGCATTTAAAAACTTTTGGTGAATGTCGTGGATTTGCAACTTAACGAGTATAGAAAACGGGAGATCAGTGTCCACAACGAGAGGGTCAGAAAGAACCGGGACATTCTGAAGCGTCTTGACTGTGTTCATTTTTTGGGACGGCAAGAATTATCAGGGGACACGATGAAGATTCGCTGAACAGGGGTAATTACTTGGAATTGTTCACGCTATTAGCGGAGCATGATGCTGACTTGCGACAAACAAACAAATTTGGTGGCAGTTATGGTGGATGAGACGACTGACTTCAGTAACGCAGCGCAGCTCTCATGTCCTCGGGTATGTGACTGAAAAGTGACGGGTGAGTGCTTTACTACTTGTCGAGTATTGTATCATGCAGATTGTGGTTTGTATCTGATAATAAGCATTATTAAGGGCTTATGCACATTGTTATTGAGTGGTTCATGTTGCACTGATAGTAGCCTATAGCCTGTGGATGTGACACTATGCACACAGTGTGCATAGGGGGATTACATGATACATGCAGTGAAATTTAGTCTGAGTTCAACCCACCCTTACCTAGCATACTGTTTTAGGCTAATTGTTGATCAGCTGTCATGTTGCTGAGTGCCTGTATGTGCGGCCGAATATGCGCATTATTTGCATATGGGTGCGTTAGCTGTAACAGATAAGTAGTATGTGGTTTACATGCTTACTGAAGGCCCTGACTGAAACCCCACGGCACGCCACTGCTTTCAGGACAAGCTGCCGGTTACTGACGAGATGCGTGTGACAATCAGATGCGTTTTATCGGACCCAACAAAGTAGGGACTACTCTTTCCCCGCTATTGACGAGTTAACTCTGGTGGCTGGCTGCAGTACAAGCCATAAAACCCGTCCTCTCCATTCAAATGAATGGGACTCTGCTCTAAATAAAAAAAATATTTACATTTTCAATAAAAGTTTCCAAAAGATGGTTTTGGTCCTTTCAAGTAGTTGTTATCACAATGATATATGTTCAAGTGTTCATATTTGTGATAAGTTTCATTTTCGAGTTAACACGTCAATTAAGAGAAAACGCTTAATGAGTTTTTCTGACAATCCGTATTTCCGCTATTATCCACCAGGTGGTGCTCTTACCCAACGTATAAAGTTCTCACGAGAATTTGTTCAAATTTTACGAGTTGGCTAATTCATATGAATTCATACGAAGTTAATTGTGCAAAAACGTATGATTCCCATGAAAAAAACAACAACGTAACCCAACCCCTAACCCCAACGTCACAGGGGTCAAGGCAAATCCTATGAAAACTTACGAATGTGGTCGTATGAATCAATACGAATTAGCCAATTTGTATGTGTGAATTCTTGTGAGATAGCATTGGAAACCCCGAAGCAACCCCTAAGGACAAACAGTAAAAACTCTGTGTGTGTGTTTTGATCATCGCTCTGAATCGGATCTTTATTAAAAGTCCCAAAAATGCAATTATCTTAGCTTTTTGCTCAAAATTGTGTATTTTTGAAGAAACCCATATTTGAAAGGTGATAAAAAGAGAACAAATATAGGTAGGACAAAATGTTTTTTTTTTTAAAACAGAGGGTCTGTTCTTTCAATTGATATATTGTAGGTTTATATATCTAAAGAAGAACATTTTGTGGAAGGCATTAAACTTTTGTGAAAATTATAAAAAACTTTTTTTTAAACGCTGACGGAGAAAGAGTTAAGTTACATTATGGAGCCAGAGAAAACTGAAATGAATTATTGTAAATGGTTATGCAATGCTAACGTGATGATAACTTGATGCTTACGTGTTGTTTTGTAAAGTTACAGTCTTTGGTAGCCACAAGTTTTGATAGAATACCCTGTCTGGGAAACTGCCCATTAACGTCCATTGGTAATATTATTTCAACGGTGTATTTCTCAACAACAGGCCTATCAGAGGAGAGGCTCATGATTATTACTTATTATCGTCCGAAACGACCTTTTCTCAAGGACATCACAACCTAAAATAAAACTCTAGAAAGCTTTGAAATATGGGACCTGAACTCAACATTCTCCAGAGCTAAGATTGCAAAATCTGTTTTCCCACTAGTGTAGCCATAATCTATATGTTCGCAAGATGCTAACTAGTTTCTCAAAGGCATCCAAGAGTATGATATGACAAATTTGTGAACACTAAGTGTTTGCCGTTAATGTGCCAATGGATGGCTAAGACACAGGAAAAATAGCCACCAGACGTCCATCAGACAAAATTCCTATTAATATGACTAGATTTCTGCTGCAAACATCCATTGAGCAATAGTAGACGTGACCAGACTTTTAGCAAGTTTTTCTATCTATCAAAATACAATTATTTGTTGCATATTGTAACACTGAAATATTTAGAGTAATGCACTAAACTCAAAAGAAAGCTAGTCCGGGATGTGAGCGATGTTAATCTGCCAAGGTCTGAATGTCGGCGGCTAATGCTCTGTTTGACTAACATGTCAAATTTTCGTCCAAACAGAGGAAATGCCACACAGGAACTGCTGACACCGAGATCAGCTTTAGTTTTAGCATGAATGATTTAGCATTTCTCATGGGACAAACAGAGAGAGAGAGTTTGTAGCTGTCATTGGCGGAGCACGATCTGCCTTTCTCAGTGTTATAAAAGTTCCAAAGTTTTCTTTCTTTCTATTCAGGAGGTCCCTTGGTGCATGGGCCTTTTCCCCACTGTTAGTATTACAAAATCCCCATTCAGTATAACCCTTGTCACCTGTCAACTAAGCCAGGCTGGTTTTCTAGGTCTTTATCCTCTACACACACTGAGAAGGAAAATAAAATGAGCAGCTAAGCTCATACCCTGCCCCCATTTGATTCGTGCTAGCTAGACACACACACACGCAGTAAAACCGACCGTCTCAGAGCTGCTATTCCAGCAGATTAAAATTCATTACTCTGTTCTATTTAAGAAACGTTTACATTGCGTTGGTTATTGTTGCTCATTCATTAGGTTAGTGGAGTTCACATGGGTCCTTCGGGGTGGTCACTTCCTAATCCTCATATGCAACAGTTTTAAAGCATCTCCGTATAAATGCAAAAAGCCGAAAGGCTTGTAGCGATAAATCCGTTTATATTCATTCAGTTTACAGCAAATGCATTAAGGCGGTTTCAGCAGGAACCACATAAACAAATGGCTTTTGTGGCCTAAATGCATCTTCTGGTACTTTCTTATAGAATCAACAACAACAGAGTCCTTTTACAGGATTGTACAGTATTGTAAATGACAGGTTAATTACCTTTGTTTATATATCATACATAACGTGTATCAACTATTACACTAAGCTAACTTTACTGTGTAAAATTAATGTATACAGTGCAAGGATGTTAGCAGGTCCTTGAATTCTTGCCTGGCTGACAAACCTCTTAACCAAGCAGTGGTTCATGCTTAATTTGATGTTTACATTTAATTATAAAAATATATTTTTTGCAATATGTATTAAAAAGCTTTATTTTTACCTGGCATACATGTATGTTGCTTAAAAATACAATGTATTGTGTTCAGTGTCATAATGGCAATACCGCAACGCCATGAAACTTAAAGAGATACTCAACTTGAAAAAAAAATAAGCTTATTTTCCAGCTCCCCTAGAGTTAAACAAGTTAGTTTAACCGTTTTGAAATCCATTCAGACGATCCCCGGGTCTGGCGGTAGCGGTTTTAGCATAGGTTAGCACAATTAATTGAATCTGATTGGACCATTACCCCGGATTTCCACCGACTGCGGAACGGCTGCGGATCCGCTGCGGAACGGCGGTGGAGTCTATCGGTTTCCGATTGTAGTGGGATGTCCTTTCTATTAGGCTTTTTTTATTTTTTATTATTTGCTACAGCTGTACAAGTGGTCTAATTAGATATCACGTACCCTGATATAAGCAGGTTTGTAAGATGCCGCTGGTGTGTTGAAGCCTTTCCGTGCGTCATTGCCAGGGATCGCCCCTTCCGTTTCGCTCCTCCCGCTTCCGCATTTGCCCTGTTTGTTTGCAGGTATGTGTTGTGTACCTCAGCGCTTATCCCTTAATGACTTGAGGTAAACATCACTCTAAACACTTAATTTATAGCTCTTGGATCATTCGTGTTGATTATCATTTGTGACTGTTCCTGTATCTAACCTTCCTCGGCGTAATCTCGTGCCGGCCGCCGCCCTTGCGTGCACGCGATCAGTGAAGACATTCTAAGGTACGTGTTTGTTTGCAAGTATGTGTTGTGTAGCCTATCGCTTATTGAATGTGTGACGTGAAATAAGTGTCTAAACATTCGATTCATAGCTCTGGGATGGCTCGTGAATAATTACTATTCGTGGCTGCTCCTGCATGTTCTCCTGTGTAAACTTGTGCTGGCTGCTGCGATTGGGTGTGTGCGCTATCGCAGTGACGTTGAAGGTACGTGTGTGCGCTCTCGCAGTGCCGTTGAAGGTACGTGTAGTTTTATTGCACTTGAACATTTCTAATGAGGCTGGAAATAATTTTAATTAATTCCCTGTAGGAGGAATATTTGGATTTGGGACTATGATTAGCTGGCAACTATTTATGATGATGCTGCTGCTTTGTCTGTGATTGTTCTACGATGCAATTCTAAAGCTTTTTGCATCAACGTTGTGTGACGTTGGGGACAGAGTGGACGCTAAGGCGTCGGTTAAAGCCCGTCACATAAATGTATAATTGGGCCTTTTTTGGTTAAATCTGTTTATTCATTTATTTGTATTTCTTATGTTTTCTACCTGCTTTGGTTGTAAATTGTCCTGTACCATTAATCTGATCTTGAGGTGCATTTCCCCAGTTGGCTGGACTTTTGATCTTAATGCAGGTAGCTTTTGTGGTTCTTTTGTTTAATACTTATTTATTTTGAATTATTTTGTGGTATTTATGTAGTTTGGTATTTGTTTATTTGTAAGTATTTGTCTTATTTTGTTTATTTGGTTGGTGTATTGAATTTCATTTGTTTTCTTTATGTACTTGCCCCAGTTACTTATTTTGTATGTGGTCTAGCATTTGATAATAGCTGTGAGTTTGGAGGTACACTTCTTCATTCTGCTAAGACCTCATTTCTGTAGCTGGGTTATTTTGTGGTTTAGCAGTTTTCTTTGCAAAATCTTTTCTTTGTTTATTTTATTTAGGTTTCTCATACTAAATCTTTTTTTTGTTTGGTTTATTATTCCTTTGTTACAGGAGCCGAGGCTGCCGGCTGTCCATTAGTAGGCCTCGAGTACGGTGGTGGGACTTCCAGAGTGCAGTGTGTTCACCATTGATGCCTGTGTGTGTAGTGTGGTGAGAGTGGAGCACCGGGTGTTTAAGGTTGCAGTGATACCGGGGCTGTGTGCTCCTTAATTAATTTGGACTACCATAGGCATGCCTCGGTCCCCTTCATAGTAACTCTTAGATTTTCTAGCCTGATGCCATCGTACATAATTGATTTTAAGATTCCTGTTTTAATATAATAAAGTTTTGTATTTTTTGGTATCCATGTCTCAAGACCCCTTCTTGTGAAGCAGTGTTCCTGTGAGCTTTTTTTCAATAAAATTGATTTATATTATATTATTTCCCTGTTCTACAGGGTGGCGTAGTCAGCTACATTGTAAAATGTTTTCCCTTTTGGGCCTACCACTACACATTCAAGTCAATGTGTGTATTTCCACTGACTGCGCTCCGAATCCGTCACAGCTCCGGCCATCCGCAGCCCTCCGGCACAAATACCCAGAGCTTCTATTTTTGACGGATGCCGGACAGCTCCGCAGGGCGGAGCCATGACTTTATCGCGTGATCATACCTGAATTCACGAGAACTCGTGTTTTTTTATTAAATCTTTGCAATACAAACATTACAAACACACACAAATAAAGTCATTAATACAAAAACAACAAATAATAGACAGGAACAGAGCCTGGGGGAGTTTCAAATAAATACATTAAAGATAGATCATATATAAATGTTTTAGCAGCCTTCTTATTTTTTGAATTTTGGATGGATTTGATGTACTGCTCTGTCTACGCGAGATCTCGTGTTGTGATCTGGGCTGGTTTGTAAAAATGTCATAATTTAACGGCATAATGGGCAGAGACAGAACTAGGTATCGCGTGATCATCACGTGAATTTGCGAGACCTCATGGGTCCTCGTCACTTCAGCACGCAGCCGCTCTGCAACAAAAACGGAACTGGTGGGTATTGGCGGACGGCAGAGTGCGGAGACGTAACGCAGCGAAGCTGATCTGCAGCCGCTCCGCAGTCGGTGGAAATCCGGGGTTAGCATCACATTAAAAAATAATAAAGCGTTTCAAATATTTTTCCTATTTAAAACTTGCCTCTTTTGTAGTTACATCGTGTCTGAGAATGACGTAAAATTAAAAGTTGGGGTTTTTTATTTACCGATATGGCTAGGAACTATACTCTCATTCCGGCGTGATAATGAAAGACTTTGCTGCAGTACCATAAGTGCACCAGACTCAATGATATTACGCAGGGCTTAAAAATAGTCCCATTGGTAACTTTCAATATCTAGGGACTATTTTTGGGTACTGCATAATATCATTGCACCTGCTCCACACATGTTTTTTCAGCACGATGCTAATGGTCCAATCAGATTCAATGAATTATGCTAAGCTATGCTAAAAGTGGTACTGCCAGAACCAGAGATCGGCTAAATGGTTCCAAAACGGTAAAACTCAACTGTTTAACTCGAGGAGAGCTGGAAAATAAGCATATGTTTGTCCCTTCAAGGCTTTGCTTAAGGTTATCATACTGCCAGAATATTATATCGACCCATACCTACTATTTTAACTGATTTTATTACCAATTGAAGTATTTTTTAAGTTGATCCAACTTTTCACTTTTTACGGTGAAAACGTAATAAATTCAGTACAGTTTAAAACTACAAAGACCTATAAACTGTATAAAGATGCATTTTGAAGTCTTTCCTACTGCTGTTTTTTTTAAGTTAAACCCAATGACAAGAACACAAAGCGGGTGGGTGAGCCACCCTGAAGCATGATGTCACTACTGAACTAATCTATTCCCTTACCCTGAATACAAATGATGCAGTGGTTGTAGCCACAATTGAGCAACATAAGTGCATAATATTATATTATCATGGTATAATAGTATTATGGTATCATAGTTTAAAAGTATTATGGCCTTTTCTGTATGGTCTGGGTTAGGTCCAAGCTCCGGAAATAGGAAAATGCCAATTATAAAATGATGAGATGATCATAGAAAATGATCTATTATTTTTAAACAAAAATATTTTCTCTAAAGGTAATTTAGATAAAACCTAAAAAAATATTACTACATTATATATCACCAAATATTCCGGTGTCATGTCTGCTTTGTCATGGATGCTCCACTACAGACTATTGTAGTTTAAGTTATACATAGTAGCAAAAGATTTTCTTTTGACAGACAGACAGACAAACACATACAGACAGACAGATAGATAGATATATAGCTCATTCAGGGGAATACCTGGTGTCAAAGGTTGCCATGAAGATCGGGTACTGCACATTTCCGCGATGGTCAAGAGGAAGCCTGTCCAACAGCTGCTCAAACTGAGGTTCGGAAATCTCCAGGCCAAACCTGCAGAGAAGGTCAGAGAAAGGTCAGAATGAGGTCACCGGTGTCACTGAAGCCAGAGAACCTGCTCATGAGGGCCAATCAGTTCAGCGGGCCCTAAGCATACGCCACTCATTGACCCTCTTACACACTACAGGGTCAGGAGGTCAACAGGTCAACTGCCCTCTTCACCCGGTCATCGAACAGAGACGAACATGCACCGGCCAGTCAATCAAGGGATTAGACTTCACATACATGTATGTACACCCTCAAATATTCACTCGAACAAACTACAACCTTCACTCGCTCCAGAAAACACAGATAAAGACAAATGAACTTATCAAATGTTATGAATAAAATTGTGGGAATGTGCTTCAGACCTGACTTACGTGTAATACACACTCAAATAAAGAGGATTATGGTGAGGTAAATGTGTTTTCAAAGACAGGGGAGTTTCAAACCACAACAAGGAGAGTAAATTAGTTTTAAAATTTACTAGACTCATTTATTGTAAGTTCCTGGAACCATGTGCACCTTTTTCTTCGCAGGGTACCAATGGAAATTAGATAAGACATGTCCAAACAAAGATATGTTTTATATTTTAAATCTTGAATATCAATATGTGGATTATTGTAAATTGATGACATACAAATAGCCTCTGTAAATAGGAAGCAGTGATAAAAGGGTAAAGGAAAAATAATTTTAATGAATTTACCTGCTCTCAAACGCGGCTCTGAATTCCTCCTGAGTAATAATTCCTTTATTGAACTTATCAATTTTCCTGTGCAAACAAACACACTTATTTGTAAATGAAAATGCTTTATCTTCCCTACATGCATTACAAAGCATTTGCTTAAGGCATAAGCAGCAGTGCACACAGTAAAATAATGAGATTTCAAAGTAAAGGATTTAGGGCTAAAGAGGTTTTGAAGGAAATTCATTTGAACTGAATAGTTTCTATGAGGTTCTTGCTTAACCATGTGAAGTTTTAATTAAACAGACTATTAAAAAACTTGTCAACCTTTGACCCAGAAAAAAATAAAACACCTTGTGCATTAATGGAGACCTGTGCTAAGTTTTAGAGAGGGTTAATAAGGTCTTATCCTGAAAGGCGAAAGAAGGTAAAGAGAGAACAGAAAGAGAATGAGATCTTACTTACTGAAAGGTCTGAAGGAGGGAAAGGTACTCGGACTGAAACAATCGAGTTAATTTGGCTTCTATGGCACTTAGAGTGGAAACACAACTGATGTTCTCATCAAAATGAAACCTGCAAAAGGAAAAACCAGTTTATATAACCCATTTTTATATTTGAAAACCATCATAAAGTATAGTATTACCTACATACTTTATTTATTAGTATAAACATTTAATGTTGAAATCAACAGAAAGTTCTACAAACAGATATACTGTAAGTTATTGTGTGACATAAACATATATGACTATACGATGCCACCCCAAAATATTAAGACACCTAATACACATTTAAAAAATGCATGCACTACAATAGATATCAAATGTTAGTTATATTAATTAAAATATATTAATCAAAATAAGGTCACGTTCCTTCCTATACTACACCCTAATGCTGGATTCACACCAAATGCAGTAGAGGTGGCAAAAACGCGCTATTCGCGCATAGTTGGATGCTTGAACATTTTGAGTTTACTCGCTTCATTCGCACGTAAAAACTGCGTGTGAAATTCTTGTCATTCGAGACATTCACACGGAAATTTGCGTCATGGGAGGGGCATCTGCGACTCTGCTTGCTTCCTGTAATCACGTCACTACTATAGCAAGCTCCTGATTGGTTAATGCGGCACGATTTTCCGGCAAAGTTCAGATTTTTCAACTCCCGTGGCAACGCTCAATTCACGTCATTCACGGGTTAATTTGTGTCATTCGCGCAAACTAGTCGCGCAAATGAGGCGGATTCGCGTCTACCGCACGAAACGCCTCATTAGCGCCACAAGACCTCCAGACACGTGTAAACGCATCTTTGCTTAGCAATATAAAAAGCTGCGTCGCACTGCTCTTTTTTAATAAAAGGCAGTGCGTCGTGCCTTGCGTTTCCAAGCGTTTAAAGCGCTTTTGGTGTGATTAGCTAGCCTGGCTCCGCCCTCCTACGTGCTTCCGCTTAATTTACATTTCGCTTCAGCAGTACGTCTGGGATGGCTCTATAGAGTTTCGTTTTCTCCTGCAAAAATCTGCAGGACCAATCAGCGAACAGATGGGGGTGGCTAAGAACGATGACGCTGAGGTCGTGCGTCAGTTTGAGTTGTAGTTCAGTAATGGCAGCGTAATGACATATTGCTGGATTTGAGGATTGCTTGACGTTAGTTTCGTTGCAAATCTCAGATTACGAATGATTACACTTCAAGATGTGCAGAGAGGTGTACAATTGTTTTGGCCGTTTTTTCTATTTTAGATGTACATTGTTACCGAATCTTTCAAAAGACGTGAGAAAAGCTATTCGGTCCGTTGTTGCAAAACTGCTGAATATACAGAAGTTAAAGCCGGAGCAAGAACCAGGTTTGCTAAGTTTTGTTTGTCTGATTATTCTGACTTGTTGTTTCGTCCGGTTTCGGTGCATGATATACGTCACGACCACACGTTAGCGATTGGCTTTGGCAGATCCTGAGTGACTCTGGGCAGATCCAATAGTTTTAAACTTCAACAATGGACCCTCCTTAACGGAAGTAACGCTTTCCAATGGAGCCTGGCCAGACTCTCTGTACAAATGAAATGAATGTCTGGTTGGACCAGGCTAGTGATTAGCCCCTTAGTGTGTAGAAATTTAACATCCGGGGGTACTCTGCTTTCAAACCTGTGGGAATGTACTGTTTTTTCAGTAAAAATGACCTTTTGACCAATTGGGATAGCAAAATAATTTGGAAAAAATATTGTATATCTCCATTTTGTTATCTAATGCAATGCAATTCATGTGTTTAAATACATCATGGGGCCACGGTATGTCATTTTCACCATGGCAAAAGGCTGTATAGATGCCAACTGTTTGCTTTCTTCATTTTATTCAACCGCCAATCCTTTAAGCTGTGGACCACCCCAATCAAACCAAACACAGTCGGTCTGGGCCCTGCAGCTGTTTACTGATCCCTGTGTGCTGGTTGACCCGGGGCAAGGAAGAACTATGGACCGTAAGCTTGTTAGAGCTGGAAAGAGTTTGACTACAAGGCTTAAAGACACTTTCACTGGATGCTTCTGTGTAATTTGGGTTGAGTGTAAGCACAGAAAATATTCAGGGCTTCTGTCGCAACACTACTGTGTCACTGTCAGAATCAATATTGGTGTGGAAATGTTACATTTCCTATGTCCTAAAATCCTATTAAAGTGTGGGATGGATGTTAAAGGATTTTGTTATATATCTTGCTTTTTTTCATCAACAGGGTTTACATAGATGTCCCTGTAGCTCAACTGATATAACATTGCATTAGCTGTGCAAGAGTCATGGGTTTGATTCCAGGGAACACACACATACTGATAAAATGTATTCCATGTATTCACTGTAACTTTGGATAAAAGTGTCGGCAAAAATGTGTAAATGTAGTTCTGAAATTATACGAAATTACATTAGCAATTACTGTTTGTGGGTTTTAGGTAAATGGGAGAAACTAATTCAGAATTAATTGTCGTATAAAACCTTTTCGAATATGTATTTATATTATGCATGTACAAATGGAATTGATTTATGAATTTTAAAAGTCAAAAAGACTACACCCTTTCCAAATAACTCTTTAAATTGTGACCCACAACAAAACCAGTCACAAGGGTATTTTTTTTATTGAGATTTATACATCATCTAAAAGTTGAATAAATAAGCTTTCCATTGATGTATGGCTTGTAAAGAAAGAAAAATATTTGGATGATATTTGAGAAATCTGGAATCTGAGGGTGAAAGAAAATCTAAATATTGCCTTTAAAGTTGTCCAAAAGTCCTTAGCAACACATCTTAGCGATGATAAAGACATTTTTATATATTTGCAGTTGGAAATGTACTAAATATCTTTATGGATATTGGAACATGATCTTTACTTAATATCCTAATGATTTTAGCATAAAATCGTCAATTTTGACCCATATAATGTATTTCTGGCTATTATTACAAATATACCTGTCCTACTTATGACTGTTTTTTTTGTCCAGGGTCACGTATTAATAATATAAATTTAATTGCACAATCAATTCATTAGATAATGAGAATTTCGTAAGGATGAAAATCTGACCGGTGTTTTGGGTTAGAGATGATCTTGTGTGTTATTCCATCTGAACTTCTGTCTTGGAAAGTACGAAGGAAGTTTAAGTACTGCACACAACCCTTCTTAAGTTTCAGACCACAGCGAGACAAGAACAGGCCAAGGTGCTCCCTCCTCAGGTGAAGATCAAACTTCCTCAGGACCTGTAGAAAGTCTTCTCCTTTCACCTGCAATAATCACTGTATGTTCACATATGTACATGACATCACCACTCAGAAGCCACTTAAAGTCTGCACTGATCTCCAGCTTGGTCGAATATTGTTTGTTACCTTTCCACTATTTTCAGCATCCAGTTTTTCAAACTCATCTTTCATGCTCTGAGCTCCCTCCCTGAATTTGTCCTTCAGCCATATCTCTATGGCGATGGATGTGTGACGTTCCTCTTCTGCCTTAGAGAGTGTCCTACCAGAAGATGCTGGGAAGAGAAAGGTATGACAGGTTATTATGGATTAATCAGTGTTTCCCAATCCTGGTCCTTGAGTACCCCCTTCCAAAAAGTTATAGATGTCTCCTTCTCTAACACACCTGATTTTACTCAACAGCTTGTTAGGGAGACATGTTATCCATTCTGGAAGGAGACTGATTAGTTGAATCAGGTGTTTTAAATAAGGAGACATCTAAAATTTTCTGGAAGGGCGTCCTCGAGGACCAGGATTGGGAAACACTGGATTAGATGAACATTGGTTGACAGCTCACATTTTTTACCCTGAAGGAATGAGGCCAATGCGCCCTCTATAGGCTGACTGTTGTTTAACTACTTTAAGTCAAAGGCAAACTGTAAATTTGTGTATGACTACAGCTTTCAGGTTGTCTCTCCGAACATCATACTGTAACTTTAAAGCTAAAAATATTGATTGTATTAAGCAGCTTGTTATTAAATTAACTGGCACTTCGAATAAATATTTCAATGTAAATCAAAGTTTAGATGTTTCAACGTGAGGTTAGTTTATGTTTATACACTATGGATATTGTACATATTAAATGCCGCAGGTAATATATAACTGATTACATTTCATGTCCTCAGCTTTAGCTGTAATGACGTGGTTGTTTCTTTCATTGTTTGCTTCAGTTCTTCTGCTCAATCCCAATTTTTTCAGTAAAATAGTCTGTTTAACTGCTCCGAATCCATCCACATCTAACCTGTTTAAATGAGATAAAGACTTTAAAGCATGTGATATTGTACATGGCACAATGTTGAGCTGAATAGATACAGTAAAGAAAGAAAAAATTCAAACCTTTTCCATAATTTTTCAAACTCAGGATCTTTCAGATGAAGTTTAAGTTTATTGAGTATATTTCGAAACTCGGGTGCAGAAATCCAGCTTTCAGTGTCGGACTTACACAATCCCTCCATACTTTCCAGAAACCTATAGAGAGACGAGTTTATAAGCAGGTGTATTCAGGTAATTGAACTTTAAATAACATTATTTAAATCACTTTTTAATACACACTAACTGAAACTTGTAATGTTTAAAGTTTTTAATTCACTGAAGGCTTTGGCTTTGGCTCGATCATTCAAAAAATATTTCAGTTAGATTAGTGTAATTATTATTTTTTACACAGTTAACACACATCTCTGTTACAAATAAAAACGTAAAGTTTCTTTGTAGGACCTACCCTTCTCGTGCAATTACACCAAAAGTGACAGAAGGGCAAACGACTTACACCATAGGTGGGGTTCATTAACAGACAAGGTTGGTTGCAAAATTCAATTTGAATTGGGTTCAATTTCTGTCTACTAAGGATATTGTTTATTGTTTATTAAATTATTTACATTTCATTATCATTGTAAACCTAAGGTTTGTTGCGTAAAAAAATTCAATCCCAGCTCTCAGTTGTTTCACAATGGTGTTATGTTTTAGGTAAAAAAGGCAGTGATTAAAATAATATAAGGATGAATTTGGTGACTTACACACCAAATTAAAATATCGAAAATAAAAAACATAAGATGAAAAAAAATGTCATGCCTCCAAAACACACTTTGTTCAATATCCTAACCAAAACACATCAAAACCTTACACAAATTCACAGGAGATCATCTTCTGACAACAGAAAAAGACCAAAAGCACAAATTGCTCGTCCCTGTGTAACAATGTAAAGTAGCCGTGTTTATTAACCAGTGGAGGCCGGTGAGTTTTTTTTTGAGGGCGTTCGATCCGAAGTTCATCACAACATGTATGTAGCCCGTCATGTGTGTGGTTCCTTTTTTCAAAATATGTGTTCTGCGTATCGAGTGATCCTATGTGCATCGTCAAAATAAGTGCCTGCTGCAGAAGAGACTCTTGCGTTTGCCAGATACACGCATAATCTCATGCGTAATCAGAGTTTAGTGTTAAGGGAGTGTCTTGCGTATATTTTGTTAACGTGAGCATCTCTTTTATCATAAACGGTTTTGACACATGTGCACATATTTTGAAAACACGAGCAACACACATGACACTCCGAACACATATTTTAAATTTGTGCCCCTCGGATGAGCAGTCACGAGCCGCCACTGCAATTAACCCTGTGTTACGTTGTGCCCTGCTCTCCCTTACGTACAATAAGTATGTAAATTAGCAAATTATTCATGTTTTGATTTTTATGTTAACATGTCCTCTAAAACTGTGATTCAGGAATTATCTATTTCTCTTTCATCTCTATCCTCTCTTTCTATCTTATTAATCTGTCTAGTTTAACTTTACCCATGTTATATCTCACTTAGATTGTCATTTTCAGTATACATTTGTAAGAAAGAGAGGGAAAATGTGTGAGATTAGTCACAGAGATTTCAGTTCTTGCTCACGACTAAAGTATGTCTTGGTCTGGCGAACCTTCACACACTCTTCATTGTATACCATTGGTAATTTAAACAGTTAGTAGAATAGTATCAGTAGTACGGGTGGGGGGTTCAGAGGGGTAAGCTGCTTTCCTGAACATCTTTTCTCAGACTGTCCATCTTAACAGAAGATGTCACTCCCTGCTGTAGGGTGAAGTCTGTGTTCTCTGACTCTCAACCCCAAAAATAGTTTATCATTTCTGTCTATCTTTTTCTTAGTTTTCAATGATCATTATATATAATACATGCAATTTATGTTTTTTAGTAACATTTGATATGCAAGTTAAGCAAATTACAGGGGATTCATTCTTTCCTTTTCTCACTTTCCAGCATGGTGATATAGTTTTTTTTTATTTAAATATAATAAAACATTTATTGACTAGCAATGCAAGATTGTAGCATGTCAGGACTGTAAGATCAGGATCTCACCTGCTTCGTGCGGGACCTCTGAGCAGGGCTAGTATCTGAGGGATGGTGATTGAACCACCTGGGTTGCTTTTATTGGGCTCTGGGTCTCTTAGTGCACCATAAAAATCCTCAAAACTGATAAGAGCCCTATCAGAGAGGTGCAGACTGAAAAAAAATAGGACAGTCATGGCAACCTGATTGCATATGAATTCCTACGAATTTTACAAGTTTGCTAATTCGTACACTGTCAAAAAATGGTTACAATTTAGTCACAGAGATTTCAGTTCGGACTGTACCCCAGTTGTGAATGGGGCGGCGCTCTTTCAAAAAAGAAAAGCTTTGCACCTAAAGAGTTCACAATAATACCTCATAGGTGCTTACTTGTACCATAGAATCAATATTAGTACCTCAAAGATCCATATTGGTATACATATTTGTACCTCATGAGTCATGGTACATAATAGGACCTTTTTAAAGGGTACAGCCCCAGTGACAGCTGGGGTACATATTTTTTTGCCATTTATTCTAACAGTGTATGAATTTGTACGAAGATAATCATACAAAACTGTACAATTATTAGAATAAAAACAATATTGATAAGCCACCCCTAAACCCAATCTAACTGAGGTGAAAACACATTGTACAAAAATTTACAAATTTGGTAGAATTCATACGAATTTGTCAAATGTAAAATATGTATTAAAATTGTGTTGGTCATGGACACAGATTTGTCTAAAACACTGACTGTTAGTACACACTGTCATACTGTCAAGAAAGTTTCAATTTCTTAAAACATTATAAGGAAGAAAATTATATACACACTGTTAGCTATCTTTACTGTGCTTATTGGCTATGTGACATGCATGCTCACATTTTTCCTTTTTTTACTGGTCTTACCGTAGTAAAAGGTCTTTCAGTTGTTTAGCTGTCACATGGCGCCTTAAGAACTTCGTGAGAATCTCAAGTAAAGCAGACCTAAGACCAAACCATGAGAAATTGGATACTAACCCTCCATTCACAAATATCCAGACTGATCTCATGGAAAGTTGTGTTATATTAACAACATTTTTAATTTTTTAATTTTCGTGCCTTGAGCACGAATGTCTTTTTCGTGTCACTCGCAGTAATTTCTATAAATAGTTTATCGTGTCATTTTATGTACTGTTTCCCCATTGTTTTTTCCTATTTTCTTACCATTGTCGCTTGGGGTTGGGGTTTGCATCACTTTCTGTTACATTTTCAGACATCCTAACCCCAACTTCAGGCGAGAATAGTTTTAAAACCGGAAGAAAAATGTAGAAACTAATACATAAAAGTACATCGTGAAACAAACCACAATAACCCAACCCCAAGCGACAATGATTTAAATATAGGGAAATAAAACTATTTACAGAAATTCGTGCTGAGTGACACGAAAAAGACATTTGTGCTCAAGGCAAGAAAAAAAGCAGCATTTTGTGCCATGGACAAATTAATTAATTAATCAAATTTTTTGTGACTATAACACGACTTGCCATGAGATCATGTTGCAAATAACTAAATGCGTGTTTGTGAATATATGTGTTTTGACTCTTCTACCTGTTGACCAGAGGTTTGCCATCAGGGTGGCTGTTCTTAAACAGCATTTTGAGGGTGAAAGCCCCTGTGGTTTGAATACGCTCTTTAATCACATCCTCCAACTATAAAAACAAAAACCCAATTGTTAAGAATAATTGTCAGCTCAGAGACAATTTACACTGTTTTTACACATAAACACCCTGTTGCACTTGCAGAATATAAAAATGTGACAAAAATAAAAGCTGCTTATTTATTGCACATTAACATGACCTAAGCAATCATAGACTGATATAGAAGTATGTCTTACTGTACAATAAATCCTGTCATGATCATAATATGATGTTTGTAATTTCAAAAGCAAATTGTAGCAAGCAGAGGACTTTATGCTTTGGATGTGTTAAATATGATGAGTGACACACGTTAAGCTTCTTTTGTGAGCGAGATGCGATGAAGGGCTTGTGCGTGTTTATCCACACACCCACACTTGTTACGGGAGTCTGTGTGCCCCCGCTGTGTGACTAAGGCAGCTCTCGTGACCAGGCGGAGTCGAAGGGGCCTGTGTGCTGAGTTCAGGCGGTCAGGCAGACAGAAGTCCACGGATAAGACTGACAGGGTTAATCACACTCAACAGCCCCTCCAAAAGACAGACACCTGCAGATTTGTGGACGTTTTCTCTCCCACACCCGTCTGGACATATACTCCCTCTCTCTATCTTTTTATCTCACTCTCTTTGCTAATATCTCTCCTGGGTAAACTATGTTATGCATTGCTGTTGGCTGCTGAGAGCAGCTGAGATTTTTTTCTCTCGCGTTCAATAATGTCAGGCTTTGATGTCAGAAGGAAGAGCACAGGCCAGCAACACTTTCATTAAAAGGAAAACACATGGGGATACTATAAAATATGTCTGGTTTAATGCACAGCACTTAAAGGGATAGTTTGCGAAGAAAATTATTCTGCCAGCATTTACTCACTCATAAGTTGTTAAGTTGTATACATTTCTTTGTTCTGCTGAACACAAAGAAAGATATTTTAAAGAATGTTTGTAACCAAGCAAATCTGGGGCACCATTGACTTCTATAGAAGGAAAGATAATACTATGGTAGTGAATGGTGCCCCAGATTTGTTTGGTTAAAGTTTTTCAAAAAATCTTCGTTACGTTTTTCTTCATAAATTTGTGTTAAGCAGAAAAAAGGAATTTGGAACAACTTGAGGGTGAGGGTTTGCATTTTTTTTTTTTTTTTTTGTGAACTATCCCTGTAATATAAAAACTCTGTGAAATCATGTTCTGGTGTTATGTTACACTTCAAATAGTACCTTACAATCACAAGATCAGTAAATCTATGGAGTCATTTTACTATGTTCACAAAGTAATAGCAGAATAACCTCAGATACAGTTCATAGCATTTACTACAATGTGTCCAGATATTTTATAATTATTTGTTCTGATATTTTATGTTGTTGCATTTCAGTATATGCTTTATGTATCCTATTGCACATAACTGACTATGTGTTATACTATTGACTTTATGTTAACTGTTACAGTTTGATATGTAAAGTGTTAAAATAACATCCTTCATATTATAGACTATTCTAACGTGTAAATATTTCTGTAAAGCTCCTTTGTGACAATGCACAAATAACAAGAAAAATTATACAAATTAAATTACATTATAAAATATAACTAAATGTTCTTTTTTATGAAACGAAATTAATTCATTTTAAAGTGTGGTTAAATACCAGTGTTTCTTAACCAGGGGCCCAGGAGCCAGGACTAAACAAACCCTTAAGGGGGCCTCAAGATTGTTTAAAATTATAAACACAAAATAAGCATTAAAATAAGCTCAAACTATAAAATCTAAATTTTTCTTAGTGTTTGGTTATTGTTAAAACAAATTTACATCTTTGTATACTAAGCTCTTCTTCAAATTGTTGTGGACAATGTAGAGGGGGCTTGAAGGTTCAAATTTAGGCTGGTTTAGACATTGTGACCATATTCATATATTCATTATGACAAATTCAAGTTAAGTGTTAAGTGGTGAGGTAATTACCTGATCAGTTTGATCTGCCATCCCTGCTTCAGTGCTGGAGTAAGTCGTATGAGAAACCCTACTTAACGAGCGATGGTCAGATGCCATTTTGTGATCTACATGACACACACAAAGCCAAATGTTGTATTTAATATAACCAATATTAACTTATTAACTGATATCTGTAAATAAAGGATTAACAATTAAAGGAACAGTGGTGCAGGCTATGGTGCGTTGAATAACAATAACCACTTTAAATACAACTTAACATTTGTACACGTGTAAAGCAACAATTTAAAAAGCAAGAACGCCTGTGACTTAAAAAAATGTGCCCGCCAAACATTTATATATAAATTCACCTAATGAGAGCGCGCCCTCGAGTGGACAGTGATGTAAATGAACACATAATAATTAAATTACCTATTTTAGCCCTATCAATTCAATTCTAGATGAGGATTTACAAATATAAGCAGTCGTGATCTTTAAGATTCGTCATATAAACATAGACCATTAAATCCATTAGTTTTTCTGCAGGGAGGCTACACAAATGTCAGGCTTGTGACTCACGAGAGATGGGTAGTTTGGGGTTATCCATAACCTCCTCTCCCTCGGGGATCTCGTCTGGAATATCCAATCCTCCTCTTTTTCGTTTCTCCATCACAGAGCTGATATCACTTCTGCTGCTTTGACTGCGGAACGCAGAATCCAGACTCTCTGTGCCTGGATATTGAGGTCTGATTCCTCTCTTGGGCATCCAGCATTTGTAATCTCTGCTGCAGTCTGCTGAATAACCTCGGAGGGAGATGAGCTCTGGATCTCCGAGTCTTGAAAGAGGATGTTGAATGGCTGGGAGCCGTAAAGAATCCGCCATGGACATCCTGATTGAAAGTTTTAACTTTTTTCCACACCAAAGCTGAAGGAAATCACAATAGGCTATATTACAGTATAGTGCCTATCTCTGCGCTGTTTTTATTCGCTTAAATGCCCAAAAGTTTATAGTCAAAAGTAGTACAACACTGAAGAACTTTTCAAAGAGAAGGAAGCCTACTGTCTCCTACTGTTTTACAGAAGAGAAGCCAGGTTGCCTATAGCAACCGGTCTGGTCCTCGCGCCTACGTTCGCAAGTTGCACGAGAGCTAAATGTTCTTACACAAGACCGAGAGGAAATAAACAAACGCGCGCATTTCTTTAATAATGACATGTAGATTTGGTTGTTTATACAGGCCCATATAATGGAAATAATATAAGTATGATGTAATACAATTAATATTACAGGTTAACTCCATCCAGGATTTATTTTACTGCTTTTTGAGGCCATTAAATTTAAGCCGAAATTAAATACAAGTTTCAGTCTCCAAGCACTTCATGGCGAGAGATGAAAAGTAGGCTAGCTATTTGATTTTGATGACTATGCCCAGTCTGACTCTCACTGTGTTTAAAAGCTGTTTTAAAGTCTTCTGCTTTGTTTGTAGCTTATTAATGTTCAAAACACTTGAAGGACAATGTAGCTGTACTGTAGCCAGGCAACGGACCAACTAACACGGGGTACAAATAAAAACTGGGATGATGGTTTCACACATAGGTGTCATTTACACTGGGGACGCTGGGGACATGTCCCCACCACTTTTTGAAATGGCTGATTTTGTCCCCACCACTTTTTGAAAGGATTTGGTTAAAATGTTCTGAAAAATCAAACAATACCTGTGCGACTTACACTGCAAAAATGACTTTCTTACTTAGTATTTTTGTCTTGTTTTCAGTAGAAATCGAAAAAATTCTTAAATCAAGATGCTTTTTCTTGATGAGCAAAGTGACGCAAGAAAATCACCCCATTGGCAGATATTTTTGCTTGTTTTAAGCACAAATTCACTTAAATTGAACAGTTTTTGTCTAAGAACTAGACTTATTTTCTTAAATCATTTTGCTCATGAAGAAAATACATCTTGATTTAAGAATTTTTTGATATTTCTACTGAAAACAGGACAAAAATACTAAGTAAGAAAGAAAGTCAAATTTGCAAGAAAAAAATTCTTAGTATTTTTGTCTTGTTTTTAGTAAAAATATCTAAAAATTCTTAAATTAAGATGTTTTTTTCTTGATGAGCAAAAATCTAGTTTTAAGACCAAAAGTATCAAATTAAGTGATTTTGTGCATAAAACAAGCAAAAAAATCTGCCAAAGGGGTAAGCAATTCTTTCCTGAATTTAGTGTTTAAGAAAAAAATGCAAGATTTTTTTGCTTACCCCATTGGCAGATTTTTTTTTGCTTGTTTTATGCACAAAATCACTTACATTTGGTATTTTGGTCTAAAAACTAGACATATTTTCTTATGTCATTTTGCTCATAAAGAAAAAGATGCATTTCTTTATGAGCAAAATGACATAAGAAAATAAATAAAAATACTACGAATTTTTTTTCTTGAAAATTATTTTTTGCAGTGTACGACTTGTTTTTTGTGGTCCAGGGTCACATATGTTGCGTTGTATGCTTATAGTGTGTTTTCTTTTACATATGTAATGAATTTCATTGTAATCATTGACTTAACATGCTGCTGTTTTCTACAGTATAGTGTATTGGCGCTGTTCGGTTGAGCTAGTGTTACATGTGTGCAGTCGACATTGTTAAGGGTTTTATGCTGAGTATTTTTGTGTTGTTGACCAGCCTACGCTATGCCCATTTTTGATGCGCCGTTATCCAATATTTTTCCCGTCCTGCTGTAATGTTTTTTCATCTGATCTTTTGTCCCCACCACTTTTCAACACAAACTGACGCCCCTGGTTTCACATAATGGAAGCGAATTGCGCTGGGATCTGTGGATTCACATGTAAAGACACATTATATAAATGTTAGAAAATACTAGTGTATACAACACATATTGTTATAGAGCAATTTATAATATATTAATAAAAAGTATTAGTCTTTCTAAATTTTTCTAACCCTAACCCACAGCCTAATAAAGCGCACGCTACTCTGTAGCCTATCTATCGTGTATACTTTATAATAGGACACACAATAAAAAAAAAAACCCGTGACTGTCTTGTAACACAACAGGTATTGTTCAGTCTTCATTTGGTAAAGTGGCTCAAGTTCAACCGGTTCATCAAGCGATGGCGGACATCCCTAAATCTTAAATGTCCTTACTTCAATGCTCTCCTTGTATACTTAACTAACTTCAAAAGACTTTAAATAAATAAATAAACAGCCCAAATACATTTCTGTCTTGTCACACTGCAGTAAGTCCGTTAATCTCTTTGACTTTTCATGGATAAATCGCAGAAGAAAACTTGCTACAGTGGTTGTTTTGGTGTTGAAAATAATTTGATGCGTAATTTGACGCATGTGCTAGTGGAAGTCACGTGCGAATTCATACAGCGCTCCCAAAGATGAAGTAATACGCTTTTAAAACTGTGAAATATATTATATTATATTATATTATATTAGTGAATTGCCTAAATTAAAGTATATCGACAATTTAAGGTAATTTTACCAACAATTAAATCAGACTTGACCATTTTAAATTTGAAGTGGACCCTAGAACTAGGCCTAGCTATTTAGCATTCAACAAAACTGAATTAAACATCATTTTAAAATAATACAAAATCCAGATTATAGATTACTTTTTGTACACTGACCTAAATTGGTGTTTAGCCTATACATAGGCTATACTCCTTTTTATAGAATTCAGTCGGTAAACGGTTAATAATCAACTAATTTATTATAATAATAATAATGTAATTTTATTTTTACCTCCGATTATTAATGTTTCTGTAAATTTTTGGCTGAAAACGTTGTTTGTGGTTCTGTGAGCAAATGCTTCTCACACATTTATTGCAACATGTCCCAGCAGTAACATTTTCGACATTTGCATGCTTAAAAAAAATCAAAAATAAAATTCGCCCTTTAAATGTCCCCATACTCTGACCGGCGACAAAAGTTTAATGCACTTGCGTAAGACTCGTGACCCATGACCCGGGTATTTATTCAGCTTTGAATTTCTGTTTGGTCCCTCATAGATCAATCATCTGCTCCTCTCGCGATAATGAATCGAGATATATTAGGAGCCCAGAAGAGAGATCGTCCATTTGAAGGGGCTTCGCAAGGGTTGTTGTAGGGTCTTTTGGTGGTCTTCCAGGATATAAGACATCATGTCTGACGCAGCGATCAGCTTCTTGATAGATTTCATGGCAGGTGGTGTGGCCGCTGCCATTTCCAAAACAGCAGTTGCCCCTATTGAGAGAGTCAAACTGTTACTGCAGGTAAGTTTTATAGTTATAGTTTGATCATAATTATAATAATAGTTATTCCATACTTCAATGGTTGCATTATATATAGGCTAATTATATCGAATAGCCTATGCCTTAGAAACAATGCTTACAAAAAGTTGCATGCAAGTGCATGAAGCCGCATAAGTTATAGAGAGTGGGTAGCACGTGCTTGAACATACTACATTCTGTTTGAAAATGTTAAAAATATATATTTTGAATAAAAATTAACATAATCGACAATTCAGGACAAAAATGACGCATTTAGCGTTGGTCGCTGTCCGTGGTGCTACTTTGTAACGGAATTGGCAAAAAGCATGGATTTTCAGCACCGGTTTAAAGTTTAAGCGATGCTTTTTGATGGCTTCTTAATAAGGCAGACATTAAAGTCATTAAAGTAATGCTTTCCGAAAATAATAGTTTTTTTTAGAAGAATTAACCAAACCAGTTAATACGTTTTACTGTAATATATGACCTTGTGACGACTTCCGTCACTCTTTCTGTCAGTGCCAGGATTAAAAAAGCCAATCTTGTGTGTTGAGATACTATCTGCAAAGGGCTTTGATACTTGGTGTAAGTTTAAAGTTAAAAATAGTCTGAAGGCTGCAACCCAATACTCAAACCCCGCGCGCAAGTGGAGTGTGACGCCAAGTGAACCTCGCGCACGTGTCAGCTAAATCCCCAAGTGTAAGTCATTAACGTGTATAAACTATTCAACTTTTATTGTAAGGTTGTAGGGAAAACTTTAGGGTTTCCGAGATTTGCCGAACATGCTACACACATAAAAATGGTCTAAATACAGAATAAAGGATAAGGATAATCTCACACGTGACAAGTGCCTTCCATTCATCAATTCATTCTGTATCACTCTTCATCACAGGTCCAGCATGCCAGCAAACAGATCACAGTTGAGACACAGTACAAAGGAATCATCGACTGCGTAGTGAGAATTCCCAAAGAGCAAGGATTCTTGTCCTTCTGGAGAGGCAATCTTGCCAACGTCATCAGATACTTCCCAACACAAGCCCTTAACTTTGCCTTCAAGGACAAGTACAAGACGATTTTCCTTGGGGGAGTGGACAAGAACACCCAGTTCTGGCGCTACTTTGCCGGTAATCTGGCCTCTGGTGGCGCGGCCGGTGCCACATCCCTGTGCTTCGTCTATCCTCTCGACTTTGCCAGAACAAGGCTTGCTGCTGACATTGGCAAAGGCGCGGCAGAGAGAGAGTTTTCCGGTCTGGGTAACTGCCTTACCAAGATCTTCAAGTCTGATGGTATTAAAGGTCTTTATCAGGGCTTCAATGTATCCGTCCAGGGCATTATTATCTACAGAGCTGCTTATTTTGGTGTCTACGATACAGCTAAAGGTAAGCAATTCATGAGGGATGTGTGATGTGGATTTGCATTGTAAGAAATACAAGTGAACGACATTGCTGACCTCTTACGCAGGTATGCTGCCCGACCCCAAGAACACACACATTGTTATTAGCTGGATGATCGCCCAGACTGTAACAGCTGCCGCTGGTATTATTTCATATCCATTCGACACCGTCAGACGTCGTATGATGATGCAGTCAGGACGCAAAGGAGGTAGGATGCATTTACAACAGTTAAATGTTTAATCAGACTTTATGTACAGATTGCTTACTTTTACATTTGATTCCTCAGCTGACATTATGTACAAGGGCACAATGGACTGCTGGAAAAAGATCATCAAGGATGAGGGTCCCAAAGCGTTCTTCAAGGGTGCCTGGTCCAACGTGCTCAGAGGCATGGGCGGTGCATTTGTGCTGGTCCTGTACGACGAGATCAAGAAATTCACATAAACATTCTCCATTCATTTTGTCCTTCCCACCCAAGGAAACCCTTTAGCTATGTGTATGTTTTAATTGTAACCAGGAAGATATTGAAGAGGGGTGTACTTAGCCAAGCTGGCACAGGGGTGGGTTGTGATCACGTGATAGTACGAAGACCACTGCACCCTCCACGCCGATACTTGTAAATATATTTAAATCTAGTCCCAATGGCCCTCAGTTTAGATGACTTTCAGTCTGGTCAGATTGAAAGTGATTTTTTCCTTGATTTATTTATTTAAATTATTTGATCTGAAATCTCTCTAATAATAGAGTCTACATGTCCTACAGTGGCTCTTTTCTTCTGCAGCTAGCTGAACACACTTACTCACCGACTGAAGCAAGTGGCTGTACACAGGAAGATTGATTGTTCATGTGGTGTGTTCCACCTTATGTGTTCTTTTAATAAGAATAAACAAGAAATACATGTACTGTTTCGTTTTTTCTTTATGTTTTTTCATATTTGCCACATTAGGGAATGAAATAAAATTATAGTAAAATCCATTTCAAATGAGCAATGTCATACTGGATTCATATAATAATTTTATAAATCACTAAAGGATTGTGTCTAATAATAGTATTCAATCCAATTAGTCTAGTAGTTCTCAAACTCTGGGCTGTGCCGAGAAATGGTGCCAAGGGGCCCCCATTGTTATGACATTTTATAAAATACATCAATTTATTATAAATTCTGTGTAATTAATACTCAAAAAGACAAAACTACTAAACAACAGTAATATGTTGTATAATTTTATGTTTTGTTTACTTAAAATTATAAGTTTTAGAAAGCTTATTTTATATATTTATTTGGAGGTTGGAGTAGGCGAAGGGATGCACCATACTTAAGGGGGGCCACATGCTGAAAAAGTTTTAGCACCACTGAATTAGTCTATTTATGCCTTTCTCTTCCAGCATCTACACTCACCTAAAGGATTATTAGGAACACCATACTAATACTGTGTTTGACCCTCTTTTACCTTCAGAACTGCCTTAATTTTACGTGACATTGATTCAACAAGGTGCTGAAAGCATTCTTTAGAAATGTTGGCCCATATTGATAGGATAGCATCTAGCAGTTGATGGAGATTTGTGGGATGCACATCCATTCACCACATCCCAAAGATGCTCTATTGGGTTGAGATCTGGTGACTGTGGGGGGTTTTTTAGTACAGTACACTTATTGTCATGTTCAAGAAACCAATTTGAAATGATTCAAGCTTTGTGACATGGTGCACTATCCTGCTGGAAGTAGCCATCAGAGGATGGGTGGTCATAAAGGGATGGACATGGTCAGAAACAATGCTCAGGTAGGCTGTGGCATTTAAACGATGGCCAATTGGCACTAAGGGGCCTAAAGTGTGCCAAGAAAACAACCTCCACACCATTACAGCACAACCACCAGCCTGCACAGTGGTAACAATGCATGATGGATCCATGTTCTCATTCTGTTTGCACCAAATTCTGACTCTACCATCTGAGATCAACAGAAATCGAGACAAATCGAGACTCATCAGACCAGGCAACATTTTTCCAGTCTGAAACTGTCCAATTTTGGTGAGCTCGTGCAAATTGTAGCCTGTTATTTCTATTTGAAGTGGAGATGAGTGGTACCCGGTGGGGTCTTCTGTTGTTGTAGCCCATCCACCTCAAGGTTGTGCGTGTT